>NC_133385.1:2015466-2058434 GCF_049309525.1 Garra rufa
ATTAAATATAAATTAAATTATAAATTATTTAAACATTTTTATTAAAATATTAGCATATTTTTAACTTCAAATATACATATATATATATATATATATATATATATATATATATATACATACATACATTCATATATATATGATAACATAAATTGAAATAAGAATGTAAATAAACATAATAAAAATCACAAATTGTATTTCATATCTGTGTGTATACTAACCTTAATATATTTTAAACGTAATTTTTAAAAAGACACTTATTGGTATATAAACTAAACGTATTTAAAACATTTCTCCATTATATATAAATCTCTTGAGGACCATCTGTGTGTAGTTTGTGATGTTCTGAAGTTGTCTCAGTGTCTTATATTGGAGTCGATCATCATTATCTCAGCGTCTGACCCCAGATGTCACTTTCCATCAGGTTTCCTGCTCTGCATGATTCATGAGATATTCCTGTGCATGCTGGGTAATGTCGCCCTTCTGCCTGTCTTTAGGACAATAAGAGAAATCAAGCGTCCCGCATTAGCATCTTAATACAGATCCGCAGGAGCTCCAGAATAAAACCAGATCCCAGACCAACACCATATTGACCACAGAGAGCTTTCTGCTCACATCTGGTCATTAGCGCTCAGTCTGAGAGCGACTAGCTTGTTTTCTAACAGGTTTGTGTGTGTTAATGCTTTATGAAGCTCATCTGCTGGTGTTACCGTGTGTAACGCGAGCCGCCGGTCCAAGTGTCTTATGCGTCGCTCGCATACTTTCCAGTCATCAGCTCTCGCGGCGTAAATCTGGGCAGGTCGGCTCTCGCTCTGATAGGGGAAGCATTTGGCCTCTCGTTTATTTGGCATTCATTTCATAACCCGAGCGTGGGGTCAGTAATGACGAGTGTAAACCACCCGCATTCGTGTTTAAAACAGCTGCCGTCCAAACACAAGTCACTTCAATTCTTCACGTACTTTTAGGGCCTGGGGAGAGTCCAAGAGTTTGATATGTTTTGCTTAGTCGAAATAAATAAAATAAAATAAAATATTTGTACAATAAATAAATGTAAAAAATAAATATCAAAAACTATATATCTCTCAGTGAAGAGTCTAGGAGTTTGATATATTTTGCCTGAAATAAAATTAAATATTTTTACCCAAAAAAATTTTATGGTAAAATTTTTTTTTAAATTCTAATCTCTCGGGGGAGAGTCCAGGAGTTTGATATATTTTGCTTAGTCGATATAAAATAAAATAAAATTAAATATTTTACAATAAATAAAAAAATAAATATCAAAAACTATATCTCTCTCAGGGGAAGTCCAGAAGTTTGATATATTTTGCTTGAAATAAAATAAAATAGTTTTACAAAAAATAAATTAAAATGTAAAACTGTGTATCTTTCAGGGGAGAGCCCAGGAGATTGATATACTTTGCTTGAAATAAGCTAAAATATTTTTACAAAAATAATAAATAAAAAAAAAATGTAAAAATCTATATCTCTCGGTGGAAAGTCCAGGAGTTTGATATATTTTGCTTGAAATAAAGTATTTTTACCAAATAAATAAATAAATAAATAAAAATGTAAAACTCTATATCTTTCGGGGGAGAGTCTAGGAGTTTGATATATTTAGTTTGAAATAAAATAAAAAATAAAAATGTAAAACTCTATATCTTTCGGGGGAGAGTCCAGGAGATTGATATATTTTGCTTGAAATAAAATAAAATATTTAAAAATAAATAAATAAATAAATTTAAAAAAATAAATAAAAATGTAAAACTATATATCTCTCGGAGAAGAGTCTAGGAGTTTGATATATTTTGCTTAAAAATAAAATAAAATATTTGTGCAAAAAATCAAAACATAAATGAATAAATAAAAATGTAAAACTATATATCTCTCCGGGTAGAGTCCAGGAATTTGATATATTTGCAATATATGCAATATGTAAAAAAGATAATAGATATGGAAACAAGACAATAATAATAGTAATGATGATGATGAGATGAAGTTAAAGTTTATATATATATATAACATTAACTTCATCTCATCATCATCATTCCTATTATTATTGTCAATACTGTTGTGATTCTTATTTTTAACAAAATAATAATTAAGTTTTATTATTTATTATTTTTATTTCTATATCTTATTTTCTTATTTAATATTATATTTTCATTATTATTTTTATTCAAAATAAAAAAAATAATCACTGTATATAACATATAGTAATATATTAGTCATTAATAATCATAATAATGTTTATATGTATTGTAATGTGTGTCTGTGTGTGTGTGTATATATAAAACATTTCATTTTCATCATCATCATTAGTAGTTTTATTGTAATTATTGTTGTAATTATTATTTTTAACTAAATATGTAAAATATGTTTCATAATAAAAATTATTTTATATATTTTATTGCATAATAAATGCTATATTTTTAATTCTATATTGTTTCATGACCTCAGACCGCAGACAAAACAGCTCAGAATAATAAAAGAGCACATTGTTCATGCAGACGAGGCTTTCTCTTCTCCAGCAAAAGTAGTTCCTCAGCTTTTGTGAGTGAAAGCAACACTGTGAGCGTCCCTCTTTGGTGTCAGATGAATCTCCACACCGGAACCTGAAGCTGGTGATGGTGTTTTCTTCTGCAGAGCTGAGTTTCAGACATTAAACCACAGTCCAGAACTGACTCCACACTCACTCACGCTCACACAAGACACGCTCACAATCCAGCAGGCTGTTTATTTTTAGACGTCGAGGTCAGAAAAATGTTTGAAAGAAGCATTTCAGCCCTTCCAGAGCGCTAACATTCGTCACATATAAACCCTGCTGAATTATTACACATTCAGTGCATTAAACACTCAGATCTGTCTGCACCAATAAACAGCCTGACATATATTTTCAGCCCATTATGTGATGGATCTTACGGCTGGTGTTGACATTTCACCCTCACATGAGGAGAAATTAATATTGTTTTAGCTCATAAAAACCTTAAAATGAAAATTGCATGAGATTTAGAACACAGAGACGTCTATAAAGTGATTTTATGTCGACTTTAAATGAGAAGGGGAGACCAGTGGCCTGCTGGGATTGTGTGTCGGGTGTCTTCAGGGCAGGAGGACGCGGTTTCGCTCCAGCGCTCTGAATTTATAACAGAAAAAAACAGATGGGTCTGAGAACAACAGCAGAGATGCACAGGAATGCCAACCAGTGAGAAAATACACTTACATTTAAGATACAATCCATCTAAACAAGTCCAAAAAATTCTGCCTTGTTTTGAGTATTTTGAAATGATTTAACCAAAAAGCTAACGATTTTTAAAAGAAAGAAAACTTTCTAAAAGTAATGTTTATGTTCTTATAACATCCTCAGGTCAACATTTTCTGAACATGCTTATAAGTTATTTGTACTTGAACGTTCTAAGAAATGTTTTTGCAACATTCAAATAACATTCTAAACAGTTTTTGTCATCTTTAAATAATGTTCTAATCATGACAAGAAAACCGCAGGTTGGAATGTTCTTAAAATATTTAAAATAAAATTTAACGTCATATTTTGGATCAAATTAACATTAGTAGAATGTTTGAAAAACATTTTTGTAACCTTGAAATAACATTCTAGTTGGAAAATTTAAACATTCTTAGAATATTAAATGTAAACATTGAAATAATGTTACGTTTTGGGTAAAAATAACATTAGTAGAATGTTTAAGAAACATTTGGGCAACACTTTCTATGAAGCCTGTATTTATAATGCATTACAAGGACATTCTTAATGCATTATAATGCATTAAGAATGTTCTTGTAAACAGCATTATAATATGTTACATAGCTTCATAGAAAGTGTTACCAACATTTGTGTATCCTTTAAATTACATTATAATCACAACTGGAAACATTAAAAAAAAAACAATATTCTTACAACATTTTTATGAACTAAATTTGGGTAGACATACTTATTAATAACAGGATTTTTGATTTATTTAATTTGCATTAACAGCAGTAAACTGTTGTGACTGAACTGTGATTTTTGCACTGCAGTTTCGATTTTTGTCTGATATATAAAATATGTAAAAATACACAAAACAAGGTTGATATATGTAGAAGCATAACATTCAGACTTGATTTCTGACTTGTATTTAGTCAGATTTTCTCACTTTTTTCAGGGTTTGTACAAGGTGCTTGAAATGCTTAAAGTACTTGAATTTAACTTTTTGAAACTTTAACTTTTTGCTTGAAAACAGCATTATTCTTGAAGAGGGTCTTGAAAAGTGCTTGAATTATTGAAAGACAATGTATCTACAAAGAAGTGTTTAACTTTGTCAATAAGTGCACATCTTTTAACTCAAAATTCACGCAGTGGCAAAAAACATAACACCTTTTTTGCTTATTTTAGGTAATGTCAGCGAGCTAGCAAGCCAAGCAAGTATGACTGAAGATGTGAAAACAGGAACAGATGAACCGAATCAATTGAGTCATTTACACTGGAACCACTCCAGTTGATTCAAACTTGTGACTTCAATCATTCATTTCAAACGATTCACTAGCGAAAAACAGATCAAATTAAAAGAGCCATTAATTTTCGACTTTTGAGCACGTAACAGTTTTCAAAAGCATGTAGTGATGGGTGAAACAAATCTTTTCAAAACTCAGAATTAGCTCCAAACCATTGCGTCGCAAAATGATTCACTCCAATCAGAATCATTTTGCAAATCGAATGATTCAAATCAAATGATTCGCGGTTTGAAGTCCCGATCGAAATCAAATGAAATCTAATAAAATCTAATAAAATCTAATTTCAAAGCGATGCAATCGGATCGCGTATTGTGAATCATTTGATTTAGATCGGAAGGGGTTTATGAATCATTTCATGAATTGATTCATTCAAATCAAATGATTCGTGATTTGAGGTCCTGAGTGAAATAAAAAAAAATTTTTTTTGAAGCATTCCTATTGCATTGTGAATCATTTGTTTCTGATTCACAATGCAATATAATTAGATTTTTCTGATCAAATTTCGAAGAACTCCAATCGGATCGCAAATCATTTGATTTAGATCAGGTTCGTGAATCATTTCACAAATTAAATGATTCACGATTTAAATTCCCAATCAAAATCAAATTATATCAATAATTTGCGATCTCCTATTAGATCGCAAATTATTTGATTTGGATCAGAATGAGTTTGTGAATCATATCACGAATCGAATGGTTCAAATCAAATGATTCACGATTTGAAGTCCTGGTCGAAATCAAATAAAATCAAATTTTGAAGTGCTCCAATAGAATCACGTATCACGAATCAATTGATTTAGATCAGAACAGGTTCATGAATCATTTCGGTTTTTGCGGTTCATTGCGGTTTAAAGTCCCGATCGAAATCAAATGAAATCTAATAAAATCTAATAAAATCTAATTTCAAAGCGATCCAATCGGATCGCGTATTGTAAATCATTTGATTTTGATCGGAAGGGGTATATGAATCATTTCATGAATTGATTAATTCAAATCAAATGATTCATGATTTGAGGTCCTGAGTGAAATTAAAAAAATTAAATTTTGAAGCATTCCTATTGCATTGTGAATCATGTGTTTCTGATTCACAATGCAATATAATTAGATTTTTCTGATCAAATTTCGAAGAACTCCAATCGGATCGCGAATCATTTGATTTAGATCAGAACGGGTTCCTGAATCATTTCACAAATCAAATGATTCGCGATTTAAATTCCCAATCAAAATCAAATTATATCAAATTTCGAAGAACTCCAATTAGATCGCGAATCATTTGATTTGGATCAGAATGAGTTTGTGAATCATATCACGAATCGAATGGTTCAAAACAAATGATTCACGATTTGAAGTCCCAGTCGAAATCAAATAAAATCAAATTTTGAAGTGCTCCAATCGAATCACGTATCACGAATCAATTGATTTAGATCAGAACGGGTTCATGAATCATTTCACAAATCAAATGATTCAAATCAAATGATTTGCGAATTGAAGTCCCGATCGAAATCAAATCGAATTAGATTTCGAAGTGCTTCAATAGAAATACGTATCGCGAATCAATTGATATAGATCAGAATGGGTTTGTGTTTCGCGAATCAAATGATTCAAATCAAATGATTCAAATCAAATGATTCGCGGTTTGAAGTCCCGATCAAAATCAAATGAAATTAGATTTCGAAGCACTCCAATCATATCCTAAATTATTTAATTTAGATCAGAATGGGTTTGTGAGTCATTTCGCGAATCAAATGATTCAAATTAAATGATTCAAATCAAATGATTCAAATCAAATGATTCGCGGTTTGAAGTCCCGATCAAAATCAAATGAAATTAGATTTCAAAGTACTCCAATCATATCCTAAATTATTTGATTTAGATCAGAATGGGTTTGTGAGTCATTTCGCGAATCAAATGATTCAAATCAAATGATTCAATGGAATGATTCAAATCAAATGAAATCTAATAAAATCGGATCGCGTATCGTGAATCATTTGATTTAGATTGGAAGGGGAAATTGATTTCGATCAGAACGGGTCCATGAATCATTTCGCGAATCAAATGATTCAAACCAAATGATTCGCGGTTTGAAGTCCCGATCGAAATCAAATGATTTGTGATAAGCAAAGTTCCAATCTGATTCAAATTATTTGCGATACGCGCCCTGAGTCCTGATCTGAAATAATGGTTCGTGAATCATTTGATTTAGATCAGAACTTTGGTGCGGGTTCACAAATATTTTGCTTCAGATCGGATCTTCATAGCGTGGATAGCGAATCATTTCATTTATCAAATGATCAGACAAGTCAGATTTTTTTTCTTGAAGAGTTCTCAAACCATTAAGGCAGTACAGTTATAAAAAGAAAACAAAGAAAAAATGGTTTTACTATAGTAAAAGTGCAGTATACTTTGTAATACTTTAATTGTCATACTTCACTTTATTTTTATTAGTATATTTTAATTTATCTATTTAGTTTTTTTAGAATTTGAAATAGAAAAGTGATTGAAGTCCTTGAAAATCAAAAAATAGAATTGAATGGACTTTTACAGTTTCTCTAAGAGCCCTGAGGAGCGTGAGAATTCAGTGCTTTTATGTAAATCTGTGAAAACAGGCCTGTTGTGTTGCATTGATGAAAGAAAACTGACGTGTGATTGAACTGTGATGTTCTGTGCTGCCAGAAATCATATTCTTAATGAGTATTTTGTCAGATTTTCTCACTTTTTTGTGCCACAGATGAGGAGCATCAGAAATCAGTCCGTTCATGTGAAACTGACTCAAATTCTCATTAAGAATATGATTTTTTCAGTGGTCAATTGATTCCTACTTGAGTTTTCTATAATGCTCTTGTGCTGTTTTGACTGATTCAGGCCGATGGAGTGAGACGCAGCAGCACAGGGTGAGTATTGTGTCGTCTGGACCTGAAATGGCGTTTCCATCCCCCTCCGGCTGCCAATCGCTCTCCACATGTCAGGAATCTGAGAGACTTCAGGATCAAAGCAGGGAATGCAGAAGTCGCTGCCAGAACAACCCCGATGATTGTGGAAATTTGTCCAGGAGAATCCAGAGACGCTCACCTGGAGCTTCAGGAAATCGTTCAGTACAGCCTCTAATATCACAGCTTTTGTCTGAATGTTAAGTTCATTTCTGTGCATTTTAAACACTGACCTTTACATGCACTTGATGTTTCTGCATCACTGTTTGCTGTTCTGACAGATTTCTGAAACTTGAGAGCCTTGAAGCGAACTCCGATTGAGGACAAAACACAAAAAACTGCAGATGATCCTTGATGTTGAGCTTGAATCCGGAAGGAGAAATGATCAAAAACCCTTATGTAACTGCTGTCAAGAGTTTCCTTTCTACGGAGCATATACAGGTTTGTTTAAGACTTTCTTTCTCATTTTATTTCTAACTCTCACTGATCACTGTCATTCATTCTCCCGTGGCGGTTAGCAAACATTTCTGTCTTCTTTCACGGCCCAGACAGAAAATGACATGTGACAGTCACAACAGCTCGCTCCTCACGGCCCGACGTCCTTAAATAGATGCTTTAAATGCAGTATAAAGACCCTGCTGTACAAGGACTGCTGGGTTAATCTCAGGAAACCTGTCAAAAGTATGAGGGAAATGTGGTTGCATGCCTTGAAAATAATGTCAGAATGCAAAGAAACAAAAAAAAAAAAAAAAAAAAGTGAAACAGTGCTAAAAGTAAGATTTTTTTTTTTTTTTGATGGATTTGGAGTTTTGAAATGTGACCCAAACATGTTTTCCTGAGTTACTGAACAATGAAAACATGATTTGGTCTCATAATAAATTTTTTTTAATTTTATTTTAACTAGTTTTTTTTTCTCTGAATTGCAAGATAAAACTCTGGGGAACTTTGAGAATTTTTTTCAGAATTAAAGAAATATGTTTTACAATTGTGACTTTTCCCCCAGAATTCTGAATCAGTTTTTGCAAAAAAGTAAGAATTCTTGAGAAAAAAAGTTGACAATTCTGGGAAATAATTCAGAATAGCAGGATGTAAATCAAAATTCTGGGAAAAAGGATAGCATTGTGAATGTAAACTTAGAATTGTGGGAAAAGTCAGAATTGCGAGATTTAAATTCTGGAGAAACTAAACTGAATTGCAAGATGTAAATGCAGAATAATGGGGAAGAAAGTCAAAATTACAAGATACAAACTGAGAATTGTGGGAAAATAGTAACAAGTAAAGTAACAAGATGTAAATGCAAAATACTCTTTCAAAAAACAACAACAACAGTATTGCAAATGTAAGCTCAGAGTACTGGGAAAAAAGTTAGAATTGCAAGATTTAAATGGAGAAATCTGAGGAAAAAATTTTTGGGAAATAAATAAAAATTACAAGATACAAATTCAGTATTCTCAGAAATAGTTCAGAATTTGGAGATCTAAATGTAATATTCTGGGCAAATTCTGGGCAGAATTGTAGGCAAAAAAAGTCAGAATTAGAGCAGATTTAAACGCAGACATCTAGAGAAAAACATCAGAACTGTGAGATGTAAACGCACAATTCTGGGGGAAAAAATCTGAAAAAAATCTGAATTTTGAGATGGAAATTCTGGGAAATAATTTAGAATTATTAGATGTAAATGCCAAATTCTGGGAAATAAGTAAAAATAACAAGATACAATTCTGGGGAAAATTTAGCATTGCAAATGTACACGCAGAATTCTGGGGAAAAAGTCAGAATAGCAAGATTTAATAGCAAAATTCTGGGAAATAATTCAGAATTACAAGATGTAAACGCTAAATTTTGCAAAAAAAAAAAAAAAAAAAGTAAAAAATACTAGCTACAGAATTCTGGGAAATAATTCAAAATTATGAGATGCAAACTCAGAATTCTGGGGGGAAAAAAGTCTAAATTACAAGATACAAACTCAGAATTCCTGGAAATTATTCAGAATTAATAGATGGAAAAGCAAAATTCTGGGGAAAAAAAATGTAGCATTGCAAATGTAAATACAGAATTCAGGGGAAAAAGTCAGAATTGTAAGATTTAAAGGCAGAATTCTGGAGAAAAAAGTCAGAATTACAAGATTCAAAAGCAGAATTCTGGGGGGAAATCTGAATTGCGAGATTTAAATGTAGAATTCTAAATAAAATTACAAGATAAATAATTCAGAATTTTCGGAAATAGTTCAGAATTTGGAGATAAATGCAATATTTTTGGGAAAAATATTCTGAATTGCGAGATGTAATCAGAATTCTACGAAAAAAAATCTGAATTTTGAGATGGAAATTCTGGGAAATAATTTAGAATTATGAGATTTAAATGCCAAATTCTGGGAAATAAGTAAAAATAAAAAGAAACAATTCTGGGGAAAATTTAGCATTGCAAATTTACACGCAGAATTCTGGGGAAAAAGTCAGAATTGCAAGATTTAATAGCAAAATTCTGGGAAATAATTCAGAATTACAAGATGTAAATGCTAAATTTTGCACACACAAAAAAAAAAAAAAATACTAGATACAGAATTCTGGGAAATAATTCAAAATTATGAGATGCAAACTCAGAATTCTGGGAAATAAGTCAAAATTACAAGATACAAACTCCTGGAAATTATTTAGAATTAATAGACATAAATGCACAATTCTGGGAAAAAAATAAGCATTGTAAATGTAAACTCAGAATTCTGGAGAGAAATGATACAAAATGCTGAAATCTGGGAAATAATTCAAAATTATGAGATTTAAACTCAGAATTCTGGGGGAAAAAAGTCAAAATTACAAGATACAAACTCAGAATTCCTGGAAATTATTCAGAATTAATAGATGGAAAAGCAAAATTCTGGAAAAAAAAATGTAGCATTGCAAATGTAAACTCAGATTTCTGGAGAGAAATGATACAAAATGCTGAATTCTGGGAAATTAAGTCAGAACTTGAGACTAAAGCCCTGTCCCAAATCACATCCTAAACCCTAGTGGTCTTCCTCTACACTAGTGCACATTAAGTCTGCCATTTGAGACAGGGCCTAACGGCAGAGGAAATCTTGCTGCCATGAAACACATGAGTTAATGTGCTAATATTGAGTTAAAGCTTGCAGGGGATTGATGCAGTGAAGCTGAAGTAGTGTCAGCATTAGCATGTTTGCTCTAGTAATACTAGCTCGTTTGTCAATCTCCAACAGCTCCGGCAAACAGACGTCCAGGCCTGTCAGGCTGGGGTTAGGAGGTGTGATTGGCTGATGTTTGACGGTGGACTGAAGCCAGGTGACTGGCGTATGCGTTCGATCCTTCCTTCTGTTTGTTTGCCTTCCTGCCTTTGTTTATTCTGGAGATTTCCTGTGTAAACGCAGCGCCACAGCATCGCTCTACTTTGGCGGAGAATTGGCTCAATTACATCAAATCTACTGAGCGGTTTATTTAATGCTGCCGCTTGAGCGAGGCTTTGTTTGTCTGCCAGGCTACGCTAAATCAAGCAAACCTTGTTTTAGCAGGCTTTTTATAGGGGAATGCAGCGAATGATTTGTTAAGACTGTTTTCCAGTACAAATATCTACATTCTTAAATCAAGATACATTTACTTGAGATGCATTTTTCTGACCCCACTGGCAGATATTTGTTATTGTTTTAAGTAAAAGCTTAAAAGCACTCCATTTTTTTTTTTTCAGGAAACAATACTTTATGTATTTAGTAAATTTGGTTCTGAAGTAAATGTATTTAACTTTTTAACATTTTGCTGAAAAAAAGACAAAAAATACTAAAAAAAAAAAACAGTTTAGTAGTGAGTTTATATGGAGTGAGTTGTTTAAATCACAGTAATGGTAGATATCAAAATATAGATATTTTTGCATTTAAAAATTTAATTAGAAAATTATTTATTTGATACATAAACATATTAATGTACTTTATTTATTGAGTGACTAAAATACTTCATCACTTTATTTATTTGGATCTTGATGGACTCAAATCATTAGATCACATGACATCCTATAAAAAAATAAATAATTATATTATTATTAGATATTATGTTTAAAAAATAGTATATATGTACACAAGTTACTAGCATGTTGCTAGCATGATTACAAGTTATGATTAACAAGTTTCTAGCATGTTGATAGCCTGTTTTGAACGTGATTAGCATGTTGCTAGCATGATAAGCAAGTCATTAGCATGTAGGTAGGATGATTAGCAAGTAACTACCATGTTGGTAGCCTGTTTCTAGCATGATTAGCATGTTTCTAGCATGTTGCTAGCATGATTAGCAAGTAACTAGCATGTTGGTAGCCTGTTTCTAGCATGATTAGCATGTTTCTAGCATGTTGCTAGCATGATTAGTAAGTAACTACCATGTTGGTAGCCTGTTTCTAGCATGATTAGCATGTTTTTAGCATGTTGCTAGCATGATTAGCAAGTAACTAGCATGTTGGTAGCCTGTTTCTAGCATGATTAACATTTTTTTAGCATGTTGCTAGCATGATTAGCAAGTAACTAGCATGTTGGTAGCCTGTTTCTAGCATGATTAGCATGTTTCTAGCATGTTGCTAGCATGATTAGCAAGTAACTAGCATGTTGGTAGCCTGTTTCTAGCATGATTAGCATGTTTCTAGCATGTTGCTAGCATGATTAGCAAGTAACTAGCATGTTGGTAGCCTGTTTCTAGCATGATTAGCATGTTTCTAGCAAGTTGCTAGCATGATTAACAAGTTACTAGCATGTTGCTAGCATGATTAACAACTTACTAGCATGTTGCTAGCCTGTTTCAAGCATGATTAGCTTGTTGTTAGCATGATTAACAAGTTACTAGCATGTTGATAGCCTGTTTCTAGCATGATTAGCATGTTACTAGCATGATTAACAAGTAACTAGCATGTTGATAGCCTGTTTCTAGCATGATTAGCATGTTACTAGCATGATTAACAAGTTACTAGCATGTTGATAGCCTGTTTTGAACGTGATTAGCATGTTGCTAGTATGATTAGCAAGTCTTTAGCATGTAGGTAGGATGATTAGCAAGTCACTAGCCTGTTTCTAATGTGATTAGCATGTTGTTAGCATGTTTGTAGCAAGGTTACCAAGTCATTAGCATGATGCTTGTGTATCTCTGTAAAAAAAATGTAAAAAAAAAAAATAATAATATTATTAGATATTATGTTTAAAAATATTTGTATATATATATATATATATATATATATATATATATATATATATATATATATATATATATATATACACTGCAAGTCAAAAGTTTTTGAACGGCAAGATTTTTTTATGTTTTAAATGTCTCTTCTGCTTAATTGTGAATTTATTTTTACTGTTTAAAACTCCTTTGTACTTGAATATATTTTAAAATGTAATTTATTCCTATGATTTAAGGCTGAATTTTTAACATAATTTCTCCAGTCAGAAATCCTTCAGAAATCATTCTAATATTCTGATTTGCTGTTCAAAAAACATTGTTATTATTATGTTGAAAACAGCTGAGTAGACATTTTTTTTTTTTTTTTTTTTTTTTTTGATGAATAGAAAGTTGAGAAGAACAGCATTTATATGTTATTATATTTTATATTGATATAAAGTCTTGTTTTCTGGGAAAAAAAATCTTCCAAAATGAAGTCACTTTATGTTTAAAACCAGAAGAAGTGTATTGAACATGTTGTTCTAGCAGCACAAACGCAGGGCACAGAGTTACTGTTGAAGATCTGAACACCGTCCTCCTGGAGCCGAGAGCCAGTTTCACACCGGAAACCTCTCAATTAATGACTGGAAAGAATAAAAATGAAGAAAACCAGCTTTAGATATCCATTCAAAGAGCAAAATCCATCTAAAAATGGAGGAGGAGGGGATCGGAGGAGAATCCCAGCAGGAGATTAAGAAGTTGTGCTGGTTCTCCGGTGGGACGTTGGAAGCGCTCCACAGCAAAATCGCATCTTTGTCTAATTAGCGGAGTTTGTTGGAGCGCTTAGCCTGCGGGAGACCGACTGAGCTCTCAATCTTAATGAAGGATTAACCGCTCCGTCCACACGTCATGAGTGCAGTCCTCCTCACGCTTTCACAGGCCGCTGTGTCATTACTGCAGATGTGCTCCTGCTGACCGACCCACGCTGATCATAACCGGCTAATTGAGCAAAGGCTCGAGGTTCGGTCTGAAAACTAATTATTCTTCCATGAAAATCAAAGATTGTGGAAGTTAATTTGTGGTTATGAGAGTGAAACCTAAAAATAACTATTGGGGAACATTTGAAGAACGTTTGAGATATGTTCCTATCTATGACTACATAGCTGGAAAATTTCTGAAATGAAAAAATTAAATTAGATTAGAAGTTCGAAGACAGACTTTCAGTTGGCTCGGAAAAGCTTAGCCAGGACGTTTTAAAAGTTTGACTGTTTGAAAAATCTTAATAATTTAAAATATTAAAGTCTGAATGTTTTAAGGCAAAACAGTCTATTAGAAAAACCGATTTGGTCAGACTGGTTGCTAGAGTGTTACTAGCATGTTGCTAGCATGATTAGCTGGTTACTAGCAAGGTACCAGATTGATATTAGCATGATTAACATGTTTCTGTCATGATTAGTAGGTTACTAGCATATTGCTAACCTGTTTCTAGCATTATTAGCATGTTGTTAGCATGATTAACAAGTTACTAGCATGTTGCTAGCATGATTCTTGCATGATTAGCTTGTTACTAGCAAGGTATTAGCATGTTAACATAACTTGCATGTTTCTAGTGTGGTTAACAAATCATTAGCACATAGCTAGCATGTAGGTAGCATGATTAGCCAGTCACTATCATGCTGCTAGCATGATTACCCTGTTACTAGCATGTTGCTAGCATGATTATCAAGTAGATAACATGTTCTTAACATGTTTCTCGCATGATTAACATGCTGTTAACATGATTAGCATGTTATTAGCAAGGTATTAATATGTTAACATAACTAGCATGTTTCTGTTGCTAGCCTTTTCCTAGCATTATTAACATGTTGGTAGCATGACCGGCAAGTAACATGAGTAGCATGTTGCTGGCATATTCCTTTCATGATTAGCAAGTCACTAGCATGTTGCTAGCCTGTTTCTATCATGACTAACATGTTACTAGCATGTTGTTAGCATGATTAACAAGTTACTAGCATGTTGCTAGCATGTTTCTTGCATGATTAGCTTGTTACTAGCAATGTACCAGATTGATATTAGCATGATTAACATGTTTCTGTCATGATTAGTAGGTTACTAGCATATTGCTAACCTGTTTCTAGCATTATTATCATGTTGTTAGCATGATTAACAAGTTACCAACATGTTGCTAGCATTATTAACAAGTAACTAGCATGTTGCTAACATGTTTCTAACATGATTAGCATGTTATTAGCAAGGTACCAGATTGATATTAGCATGATTAACATGTTTCTGTCATGATTAGTAGGTTACTAGCATATTGTTAACCTGTTTCTAGCATTATTAGCTATTTGTTAGCATTATTAACAAGTTACTAACATGTTGCTAGCATGATTAACAAGTTACTAGCATGTTGCTAACATGTTTCTAGCATGATTAGCATGTTATTAGCAAGGTATTAGCATGTTAACATAACTTGCATGCTTCTAGTGTGGTTAACAAATCATTAGCACATAGCTAGCATGTAGGTAGCATGATTAGCCAGTCACTAGCATGCTGTTAGCGTGATTACCCTGTTACTAGCATGTTGCTAGCATGATTATCAAGTTGATATCATGTTGCAAACATGTTTCTAGCATGATTAACATGTTGTTAACATGATTAGCATGTTATTAACAAGGTATTAGTATGTTAACATAACTAGCATGTTTCTGCATGTTTCTGTTGCTAGCCTTTTCCTAGCATTATTAACATGCTGGTAGCATGACCGGCACGTATCATGATTAGCATGTTGCTGGCATATTCCTAGCATGATTAGCAAGTCACTAGCATGTTGCTAGCCTGTTTCTATCATGATTAACATGTTACTAGCATGTTGTTAACATTATTAACAAGTTATGGTTAACCAGGTACTAACATGTTGATAGCACATTGTTAACATGATTAGCATGTTGTCAGCATGATTAACAAGTTATGATTAACAAAGTACTAGCATGTTGATAGTCTGTTTCTAACACGATTAGCATGTTGTTAACATTATTAGCAAGTTACTAGCATGTTTCTAACATTAGTAAGTTACTAGAATGTTGCTAGCCTGTGTTTAGCATGATTAGCATGTTGATAGCATGATTAACAAGTTACTAACATGTTGATAGCCCGGTTTCGAACATGAATAGCATGTTGTTATCATGATTAGCAAGTCATTAGCATGTAGCTAGCATGTAAATGGGATGATTAGCAAGTCACTAGCATGTTGCTAGCCTGTTTCTATCATGATTAACACGTTATTAGCATGTTGCTACATGATTAGCATGCTTACCCTGCTGAAAAAAACAGCATATGCTGGTTAGGTATGTTTTGGTGCTGGGATGCTGGTTTTAGCTGGTTTATGCTGGTCCTTTGCTGGTTAATGCTGGTTTATGCTGGTCTTTTGCTGGTTAATGCTGGTCCTTTGCTGGTTAATGCTGGTCCTTTGCTGGTTAATGCTGGTTTATGCTGGTCTTTTGCTGGTTAATGCTGGTCCTTTGCTGGTTTATGCTGGTCCTTTGCTGGTTTATGCTGGTCCTTTGCTGGTTTATGCTGGTCCTTTGCTGGTTAATGCTGGTTTATGCTGGTCTTTTGCTGGTTAATGCTGGTCTTTTGCTGGTTAATGCTGGTCCTTTGCTGGTTAATGCTGGTCCTTTGCTGGTTAATGCTGGTCCTTTGCTTGGTCCAAGCTAATGCTGGTCATTAGCTTTTCCAAGCCATCTTAAATAAATCAGAACATTCTGTGACATAACGTAAATGGAACCTTCAAATAACGTTAGGAGAACATTCTGTGTTTAATTGGGTAGCAAAACAGCTGAATTCACAAAAATAACTCTTTAATATCTCAGAGAGCTCATTTGTGTCTGTTTTTGCATCTTCCAATGTCATTTTGGCTGAAAAACCTGAGACAAAGTTGATTCTTTGCTATGCCGAGCTGTGAAAAAGCAAAATTTCTTGGCTCTAAATATGTTCTGCTTACAGTGGGATCAACAACCTCGCTGTGTTATGAAGTGGTTTATGTACAAATGTGTTACCAGTCCTTCTCTTGCCCCTGAAGCCCATAAATCTGAAGATATACCACGCAGCTCAAGAACAGTCCATTACAAAGCGGTGTAAGTGGAGGCTGTTGCTTGTTTACAACTCAATCATGTTGTTGAAAGCATTTTTACGACCCTCTGCCATAAATATTGGGGCAGATAAAGTGGAGATAAGCCGCAGAGAAGGACTAGATAAGAGGTTCGGGGCTAATGGTTTAGCATGTCTTCAGGCACGCCGACCACGGTAAATCAGCTCTGAAGATATGATATCTGTGAGCGCAACGACTGACCCGACGCCATCAAGAGCTCCTGCTGCTGATTTACAGCACATGAGACGCAGGAATAACTCGCATTTCCAACTGTAATGCACTGTTTGTCTTGCTTTTGGAAAGATTAGAGCTAGGGGTTCGTGCTAAAACCCTATTGTAATTATAAGGATTTTTAAAATTAGTTTTCTTCTCTAAAACTCATTGTGCAGACCAAACCGTAAGGCCTAAAGAGCTGAAACTTTGTCAGATGGTAGTAGTAGTGGCTCGCTACTCAGATTCAAATACTTGGCCCAATCGGCCTATAGAGGGCGCTACAGCGATCAAAATGCAAAAATGCTCATAACTTCTAGATCTTGTCTTGGGTCAAAGCGGTTAAAGGCGAAGTCTGTTTTTTTCCGCCATTTCGAAGTAAATTCAAAATGAACTAGTCCTAGGTTTTTAACCCGATTGGAATCAAACCAATGCAGAAATGTTCCCTGGACAGTGAATATCAATAGTTATTAAAAAAAAAAGTTGAACTTTCGACACATGATCGTAAGGTGACGCCAAAACGTTCGAAAGAGGCGGAGCTACTTTTACTAAAATGGCTATAACATATTTATGATTTTTAACCTCATAAATATGCTATCATTTAACATTTTTATGACATAATTCTGATTTTGTATGCCAATTTGGATTTACAGAATGTAATAGTTTCTATTTTTTATTTCATAAATGACTTCATTTTGACTTTTTGTCAGAATTTCAACTTTTTATCTCTTAAGTGACTTAATTTTGACTTAAGTCATACTGACTTTTTCTGACTTTTCATCTCGTAAATATGATTAGTATGCCATAACTTTGACTTTTTGTCATAATCATGATTTTCATTTCATAAATGACATCTTTTTATCTCATAAGTGACTTAATTTTGACTTACCATTTGTCGCAGACTCAGAAAAAAATCGATTTTTGAAATCCTTGGGTCAAGGCGGTTATAAGCGAAGTCTGGTTTTCTGCCATTTTGAAGTAATTAAAAAATGTACTTTTGTGAACTAGTCTTAGGTTTTTCACCTGATTGGAAAAAAAAACAGTGCAGAAATGTTCGCTGAACAGTGAATATCAATAATTATCAAAAAAAGATTCACGATCGCAAAGTGATGCCAAAACGTTACTAAAATGGCTATAACTCTTGAACAGAATGAGATATTTTTATGACATAATTCTGATTTTGTATGCCAATTTGGATTTACAGTATGTAATAGTTTCTATTTTTCATTTCATAAATGACTTAATTTTGACTTTTTGTCAGAATTTCAACTTTTTCATCTCATAAGTGACTTAATTTTGACATAAGTCATACTGACCTTTTCTGACTTTTCATCTCGTAAATATGATTAGTATGTCATAAATTTGACTTTTTGTCATAATCATGATTTTCATTTCATAAATGACTTAATTTTGACTTTTTGTCAGATTTTCATCTTTTTATCTCATAAGTGACTTAATTTTGACTTACCATTTGTACCATTTACCTTGGGTCAAGGCAGTTAAAAGCGAAGTCCGTTTTTTCTGCCATCTTGAAGTAATTTAAAAACTTACTTTTGCGAACTAATCTTAGGTTTTTCGCCTGATTGGAACCAAACAGTGCAGAAATGTTCCCTGAACAGTGAATATCAATAATTAATAATAATATAATAATAAAAAAAAGTTGAACTTTCGACTCACAATCGCAAAGGGATGCCAAAATGTTCGAAAGAGGCGGGGCCACTTTTACTAAAATGGCTATAACTCTTGAACGGAATGAGATATCTTCACCAAACTTGGTACACATGTGTATAAGCTCAATCTTTGGTCAAATAAAAAAGAATACGCAGCTCTGCCACTTGGTGGCGCTATAAGACAGAAAAATAGCAATAACTACGTAAGTGTTAGTCCAATTGACCTGAAAATCGGTATGCAGTGTCTTTGTCCAATATGCCATAAGGGTCTATGGGGAGACATTGGCTTATCTTAAGAAACATGGCCGCTATTGGCCAATAAAATTTTAGCACTTATTAGACAAGCTAATAGCATGTTGCTAGCCTGTTTCTAGCATGGTTAGCATGTTGCTAGCATGTTTAAACCAAGTAAAACCAGATGATTCAGTAAAAAACAACTTAAAACCAGCCTAGGCTGGTTGTCTAGTCTTACCTGGTTTAAGCTTGGTTTGTCTAAGACCAGCCTGACCAGCTAAAAAGTGGCCAAAACCACTTTAAAACCAGCCTGGGAGATCGGCCAACCAGCTTAGGCTGCTTTTGTTTTTTGTTTTTTCAAGTTGGGAGTTTCAACTGTTCTGTAGCAAGATGAAAAAAACCATAAAACCGCTATAATTACGCAAGCGTTAGTCCAGTTGCCCTGAAAATTGGTATGCAGTGTCTATGAGGACATTGGCTTATCTCAAAAAACATGGCCGCCATCAGCCAATAAACTTTGAGCACCTATTAGACAAGCTTGACGGAGGCTGATCGGAACGTAACTCAGTGGGCATGTTTGACTCATGGCCCTAAAAGTCTGTACAAATTTTCAAAGAAATCAGCCACTAGTTGGCGCTAACCAGTTTTATAGCTCTGTAATCACGTGGTGTTTCACACATCCACACAATATGCATATCATTTGATAGATCTCCTCATAACGATCAACTTTGCCTCAAGAACCATTGCTGTCAATCAAATTGTTCATTAATTATTAACAAATATGTTCAAAAACTCCTAGGTTTTTTTGCTCTCAATCAAACCACTGCAGTGCAATTCTTTGGACTCTCTAGATTAATAATTATCAAAAAAAAAAAAAAAAAAAAAACATACCCAAAAGCCTATAAAACCTAAAAGAAAACTCAAAACTTTATAAAAGTTCTTGGAAACATGTGTCAGATGACTCTTAATAAGCATGCAAAGTTTCGGACCATTGGTGGTGCTATAACAGTTAAAAAGGCTTCAAAAACACAAGATTTCTATGCTGCCCTCCAAAGGCAAAGTACAGTAACTACACCAACACTGAAATTGAGAAAAATGCCTTTAAAGTTTTTATGCCAACTAGTCAAACATGTTGACGCTTTTGTTTCTCTGAAACAGGACAAAATTGAACCAGTATACTTTGCCACAAGACAAAACAGTTGTCACAAAGTCTCAATTTTGACCAAATGTGTAGTTACTGTGCTTTGCCTTTGGAGGGCAGTATGGTAATTGGCCCTTAAATTACCTATCATTTATTACAAAAATCTTTTATGTGCAACAAAATGTGTGTGAATCTGATCATGTTTAATGAACATAATAGTTTAACCATTTCATTTCTGTGTATGCTTTTGTTTGTGAGCGTATACAGTATAGATGTGTTCTGGTGTCAGCCTTTTATTTCATGTTGGCCTACTCTCTAACAGCATTGAAGTCATAATGGCCTTCTTTGCTCGAACCCCGGGAATTGTGGCTTGCGGCTATTTTAATGTTTGAGGTTGTCTGTTCTTACCAGGGTTAACCAATGCTGACGGCGACGACTAGAGAACTGGTCAATGGGTCACGACCTCCACTCGACCCCTCATATACTACACATATCTAGACTTCAATCAACATGCATTTACTTGAGAAGCAAAATGACTACGGATGTAAAATCAGAGTTTAAGAGTTTATCCTTGAAATGAGATCTAAATCTGCCGGTGAGGTCAGAAAAATCAACACAGTTCAAAGAGAAAAGAGAATTATTTTTCTGACCCCACTGGCAGATCATTTGATGAGAGATATTTGAGCTCATATGGAGATTTCTGAGATTTTCTATCTTTGAGTTTGAGCTAAAATGTCTACTGAAACTCTAGATGTTTTATGACATAAAATTAGAAAACCGTCTAAATTATGAGATCATAAGTCAGTGTTGACTTACAAGCTCATTCATCTGGAAGTCTTAGTATGTCATATTATTGACTAAAATAAATATACCATGATTATGCCATAATTACATTTTTTAATGACCATTCTGATTTAGTATGTCAATTTGGATTTACAATATATCACAGTTTCTACTTTTTATTTCATAAATGACTTAATTATTATTATTATTATGACTTAGCATCTTAATCTTGACTTAATTCTGACTTTGCATCTCATAAAATGATTTAATGTCATAATTTAATCTTTTAATTTCATAAATATGACTTAATTTAGGACAAAACTTTATATCATTATTTGACTCACTATGTCCATTTTGATGTACAGTATGTCATAGTTTCTACTTTTTATTTCATAAATGTTGTAATTTTGAATTTTATTACCATTATTATGGCTTAGCATCTTAATCTTGACTTAATTCTGACTTTTCATCTCGTAAATATGATTAGTATGCCATAATTGTGACTTTTTGTGTCATAATCGTGATCTTCATCTCATATATTACTTAATTTAGATTTTTTATGTCATAATTATGTCTTCATTTTGACTTATGTAATAACTTTTTATCTAATAAATATGACTTAATATGTAATCATTTAGATGTTTGTCATAAATGACTTAATATGTGAAAATTAGGACTTTTAATTTGATATTTTTTTGTGTTGACTTAGAAACTCATTGATCTAGAAGTCTTAGTTTGTCATAATATTAACTTTATATCATAATTATGACTTTTAACCTCATAAATACTCCATAATTGATTTTTTAAATTTTTTTTTTTTTGTCAATTTTGATTTACTGTATGTCATATAGATTTTCATTTCATAAATGACTTAATTTTGGCTTTTTGTGACAGACTTAGTATGTCTTAATTGCAACGTTTTGTCATCATTTCAGCTATTCATCTCATAAATCACTTAATTTTGACCTTTTATGTCATAATTATGACTTATCGTCTTATTTTCAACATAATTACAGCTGTTCATCTCGTAAGTCATAGATGTAAGTAAATCTTAGTAAGTCATAATTTCAACTTCACCTCATAAATATGCCATAATTTCGACTTTTTAAGTAAATTAGTATTTCAACTTTGATTTACAGTATGTCATAGTTTCTCTTTCACTTTTTAGTGTTTGTAATTTCAGATATTAAGACGTCTTGACTAGTTTTGACCAGCAAATATGTCAACTTCAACTTTTTATGTCATAATTATGACTGTTCTACTTTTCATCTTTCATCAAACTTAGTTTTGTTTTGTTTTGTTTGTCAAAATTTCAACTTTGATCTCATAAAATGTGACTTAATTTTGACTTTTTATGTCATAATTATGATATATATATATATGACAATTTTGGCATAGTTCTGGCTTTTCATCTCATAAAATATGACTTAGTATGTCATTTCTACTTTTCATCTCATAAAGGCTTAATTTAGGCTTTTTATGTCATAATTATGAGAGAAAAAAATCTAAATTATGGGATCATAAGTGTTGACTTAAAAGCTAATTGATCTAGAAGTCTTAGTTTGTCAAAAGATTAACTTTATATCATAATTATGACTTTTCATCTCATAAATATGCCATAATGACATAAAAGCAATGATTATGACATAAGTATGTTAATTTTGACATAATACTGACTTTTTATCTGGTAAATATGACCTATTCTGTCATAGTTTTGACTTTTCATGTCATAAAATAGGACTTAGTAAGTCGTTTCTACTTTACATCCCATAAATGACTTAATTTAGACGTTTTATGTCATTATTATGACTTTGTATGTCTTAATATTTACCTTTCATGTAATAACTGACTTTTATCTCATAAATATGTGATCATAAATGACTTAATATGTGATATTTAGACTTTTCATTTCATATTTATGTGTGTTGATTTACAAGCTCATTGATCTGGAAGTCTTAGTATGTCATAATATTAACTTTATATCTCAATTATGACTTTTCACCCCATAAAAATATCAATATCAACTTTTCGATTTACAGTATGTCATCATTTCTACTTTTTATCTCATAAATATGGCTTTTTATGTCGTAATTATGACTTGGCACCTTAATTTCGACATAATTCAGACTTTTTACCTTGCAAATATGACTTAAGTGTATTATTGTTTTGACTTTTTCTGTCAATAATTCTGATAACAACATACTAGGTCCTATTTTACGACATGAAAAGTCAGAATTATTATAAAAATTATGACAGAATAAGTCATGTTTACAAGGTAAAAAGTTGGTATTATGCCAAAATTAAGCACTTAATTATTGCTTTTGTCATTATGACATAAAAAGTCGAAATTAAGTTTTATTTATGAAATGAAAAGTTGAAATTAAGACATATTACGTCATTTTATGAGATACAAAGTTGAAATTCTGACAAAAAGTCAAAATTAAGACCTTCATTAATAAATTAAAAGTAGAAACTGTGAGATAGAAGTCATAATTATGACATAGCAAAGTCAATAAGTCAATAATTATGACTTTATGATATAAAGTTAATCTTATGACGTACTAAGACTTCTAGATCAACGAGCTTTTTACTCAACACTTATGATCCCAAGATTTTTTCTCTCATAATTATGACATAAAAAGCCTAAATTAAGCCTTTATGAGATGAAAAGTCGAAATGACATACCAAGCTATATTATATGCCATATAAAGAACAAATTATGGATCATGAATAACTTATTTTAAACTTTTTATGTCATAATTACTTTTTAATTTCCATGTAATAATTTACTTTTTGTCAGATAAATATTTAACTTTCATGTCATAAATGATTTTATATGCTATAATTAAGACTTTTATGTAATATTTATGATTTTTCAGAGCATGATTTATTTTCATTTTTGTTTTAGAGAAAAATCTCATGTGTAGTGTTTTAGTGTTTGTAATTTCAGAAATTAAAGACGTCTTGACCAGCAAATGTGTCAACTTCAGCTTTTTATGTCGTAATTATAGTTTAGCATCTTAATTTCGGCATAATTCCAACTTTTTACCTTGTAATTATGTCTTAGTATATTACAATTTTTGTGTCATAATTCTGACTTTTCATGAAAAATATAGAAGGTAATATGGCTTAGTATGTCATTTCTGGTTTTCATCTCATGAATGACTTAATTTAGACATTTTATGTATTAATTATGACGTAATATATCATCGTTTTGATTTTCATCTCATACAGTGTTGACTTTTTATCTCATAAAATATGAAATAGGAGATCATAATTAGAGGTCATAATTATGAGAGAAAAGGTCTAAATAATGAGTTCATAAGTCGGTGTTGTCTTATAAGCTCATTGATCTGGAAGTCTTAGCATATCATATTAACTTTATGTCATAATTTTGACTTTTTGTCAGAATTTCTACTTTTCATCTCATAAATATGACTTAATTTCAGCTTTTTGTCAAAATTTTATATCTCTTTATTTCTCATAAAAGTGACTTAATTTTGATTTATGTCATAATTATGACTTAGCATCTTAATTTGCACATAATTCAGAGTTTTCATCCTGTAAATATGACTTTTTTTTTTCTTTTTAGACTAGTTTTGCCCAGCCGTTTGTCTAGTCCTCTTGTCCATGTCTCTGACTCCTTCAGTAATGTTTGTGTTTCTCACTCAGCGGATGCAAAATAAAAATAATGACCGGTGCACTAAGATGTTTGTTTAAGTGTTTAAGGGATAAAAATGCAATTAGCTCGACATAAAAAAACAACTCAAGTCAATATAAAACCCTACCCTGCAAGAAAAAAAATCACTAAAGAAAGTAGTCCCTGTTGCTCGTGAGAAGATGAGTGAAAATCCAGTTGAAAGGAAACAGATTATAATTCTGTCACACTTTATGGTTTAACAGATTACAGTAGTTTAACTCTAATGACTCATTATGTGAGTCATCATGCGAAACTCCAATTATCCTCTGAGAACTACATACTGCCATTAGCCTGTTTAATCCAAAATTATCTGTTCAAAGAATAAATGGACAGTATAACTTCTGGATCTTTCAGCACAGTGGAACCAGAAGATAAACCAAACTTGAGCTAATGTAGTAAGATATTTGAGTACTGCTGTTAAAGTAGTGCGCGTCTGTGCGCGCGTTGCGTCTCACGTGACGCATGTGGACGCGCAGCGGTGTGATTGCGCGCAGGAGGGACCTGAACCTCTCCAACACACTCTCTCACAAACACACTCATTCCCACTCATCTGTGTCTCCGTGTGTGTGTTTCATCTCAGAAATGCAGTTTAAAGCTTCGGATCAGCAGTGAGCGACGCGTGTGGAGATTTTATAACGTCGACGCTAATGAACGCGAACGCGGATCTGCGCTGCCAATAAACAGGATCTGTTTTGGGAAAAGGATTGTTTTCGAGTCGAAATATTCGGGTGAGTTCTGTTTTTTTGCCGTTTAGTAAGTGTGTGAAAGACTAATGGATACATAAGATGTTTGAATCATCTTCTTTTTGTGATATTCGCATTTGGAGAGTCTCACAACGCTTGGCGTTTGATGTTTTTCGCGTGGAGAAACTCTGGAGGAGCTCAAAGGAACAGCGTCCCAGGAGCTTCTGCTCTATTTCTAAACTCATTATCCAGGTCATTCTTTTAGAAAGGGCTGTGAAGTTGGCAGAAACACTGTGTAAACGCATTTCTTGCATGTGTGTCCAAGAGTTTTGACTCAGCTGTGCCTGTCACTTCAGTGACAACTGGTCTGCCATCCAGAACACTGAGGGTTATCTGCCATCTCGAGCTCAACCAGAAGGGTTTGATGGTTATCTGCAGAGTTCTTCCATTTAATTCCTCAAGGGCTGCTCCTCATGCTTTCTACTTCATGTCACTGATCCGTATCACTGGCTTTTTATAGACACTCTTAAAAAATAAAGCTGCTTTATTGGTGTTTAAGTCTTTATGAGTAACTTTTAACATCTATGGAAGCTTTTGATTGCACGAATTAGATGAAAGTTTCTTTGAGGAACCTAAGATGGCTCTTCTATGGCTTTTATTGAGTGCTAGCATTGAGTCCATGAAGAACCTTGAACATCCATGGAGCTTTCCATTGCACAAAAGGTTGTTTTTAGTGGGAAAATATATTTTTTAGATCCTTTACACTAAGAAAACAATGGAAAATGGTTTTCAGTGATGGGTTCTTTGGTTCATATTGGCCATGACCATCAAAAAAAGTCTTCTGGAAGATTTGTACACTATTGCAGTTCTCAAATCTTTGAGATTCAATGCTGTTTGACCTCCAAGACATTGCAGTTTATGAAGCTGAACTCAAAAGAACTTGCATTTGGTTTTGTTCCTCATGTAAATCCATTGCATGACTTCAGAAGACTTGGAATATAGTGCAGAAATCATATACACTACTGTTATGCAACTTTTGTTGTGCTTTTATGCTATGTTTAGGAACTTGATCACCAATTCTTTTGGTGGAAATCATTGATTATGAATTTGTTTATGAATCCGACTGCGAAAGAAACAATATTTGGGTCTGTTCTTCACGTAAATCCATCGTATGACTTCTGAAGCCTTGGAATATAGTGCATATAAATCATATGGACTACTGTTGTACCACTTTTGTGGTGTGTTTGTGTTATGTTTAGGAACTAGATCGCCAATTCTTTTAGTGGAACTCATTGCTTTTCCATATGAATCCGACCGCAAAAGAACTTAAATTTGGGTCTGCGCTCGTGTAAATCCATTGCATGACTTCAGAAGACTTTGAATATATTGCATAAATCATATACACTACTGTTATGCAACTTTTGTTGTGGTTTTATGCTATTTTTAGGAACTAGATCACCAATTATTTAAGTGGAAATCATTGATTATGAATTTGTTTATGAATCCGACTGCGAAAGAAACAATATTTGGGTCTGTACCTCGTGTAAATCCATCATATGACTTCTGAAGAATATAGTGCATATGAATCATATGGACTACTGTAATACAACTTTGTTGTGCATTTATGTTATTTTTATGAACTAGATCGCCAATTCTTTGGATGTAAATCATTGCTTTTACATTTATTTAAGAATCTGACTGTAAAAGAACTTAAATTTGCATCTGTTCCTCATATAAATCTATTGTATGACTTCTAAAGACCAGGAATAGTACGTAAATCATATGCACTACTGTTACACAACTTTTGTGGCCCTTTTATGTATTTATTTTTAGGAACTAGATTGCCACCTTTTTGGTTGTAAATCATTGCTTTTGCATTTGTTTATGAATCCAACTGCAAAGGAACTTTAATTAGGGTCTGTACCTCGTGTAAATCCATCGTATGACTTCTGAAGACTTGGAATATAGTGCATGAATCATATAGACTACTGTTATACAACTTTTGTGGTACATTTATGTTATTTTTAGGAACTAGATCGCCAATTCTTTAGAGGTAAATCATTGCTTTTGATTTTATGACTCTGATGGCAAAAAAAAAAAAAACTTAGATTTGGTATGATTTCTGAAGACTTGAAATATAGTGCATGGATCATATAGACTGCTTCTGTGGCGCTTTTATATTATTTTTAGGAACTAGTTAGCCACTTCTTTGGATGTAAATCATTGCTGTTGCATTTGACAATGAATCTGTCTGCAAAATAACTTTTTGGGGTCTGTTCGTCACGTAAATCCATCGCATGACTTCTGAAGACTTGGAATGTAGAGTATAAATCATATCTACTACTTTTGTGGTGCTTTTATATTATTTTTTAGAACCAGATTGCCTCTTCTTTGAATGCAAGTCATTGCTTTTGCATTTGTTTATGAATCCGACCGCAAAAGAGCTTCAATTAGTGTCTGTTCCTCATGTAAATCCATCATATGGCGAATAAAGACCTGGATTTTTGTGCTGCGTGAAGAATCTTCAAAATATCTACTTTTCAATTCCACCGTAGAACGGCTGGCCAATAGGTTAGCACTGGAAAAACTGACCGAATGTTAATTTTTCCGTGAACTATCTGTTTATTCTATCTGTTTTTGAGCCAGAAGGGAAGTTGAAATCAGATTTGACCATGGTACAGTAGGAGTTTATCTTCACTGATATCTATGACAGCAGTCATGAAGCCGTTTGCTCTGGTGCCAGCTGGCAGAGAGCGGGCCCCACAGGGGAGAGCAAATGTCAACAGGACTCAGTTTCCATATGGAGACGCGTTCACCGGCGCGAGACTCTGAGAGACGCATTCTCTCCTCGCCCTGTTCAAATGAGATCAAGATGATGCACAAAAGCCTTCAGGAGAAACTGACACATCTGGTGTTGGCATTGATGTGTGCTTGAAATAATTATTGGTCAATAAGCGATGTTTGATTTGAACTTTGGGTTCTTAAAGTCTTGGTGATTTTAAAGTTGATCAGTAGTTTGAGATGCTGGCGCTCTCTAGTGGTGCTGTGAGGCAGCGCATGGAGATCTGTGGTGTAAGCTGGACTGATTGGGATGGATAGATGCAAGGATGAATAAGCCTTTGGTTTGGATTTAGTGAGGTTTTTCTCCTTGGATAAACTCCTTAAGGTTTTCAACCAGGCCCACTAGACTTCCATTGATTTAACATGAGACAAAACAAGAGAAGAAATGAAGAAGAATCTATTTAAAAGTGTGATTTCCAGACCTGGAAAAGTCACATAACTTAATAAAGTCGTATAACTTCTGGCTTTTTTATAATGAATACACTTAAATGTAATATTTTGACATTTAAGGCCTGGGAAATCTTTGATAATAGTAATAATCCTGAAGAGGTACTTGAAAAGTGCTTGAATTTTTGAATGTTTCTATGAAATAAGTGTTTAGTTTAGTCTATAATCACATCTTTTGAAGCAAAATTCATGCAATTCAAAAAACCTTTTTTCGTTTATTTCAGTTAATGTCATGAAACAATCGAGCTAATCCAATAGTAGTACTGAGAGTGTTGTGCAATCATGGCTGAAGACGTGAATGGCGGAACAAATGAACCGATACAATTTGAATCATTTACACTGAAACCGCTCCGATTGATTAAAACTCCTGACTTTGATCCTTCGTTTCAAGCGATTCACTGACAAAAAACAGATTTAAAAAAAAGCCATTCATCATTGCTTGTAACTATTTAAAAAAGATTTCAAAACTCCGAATCAGTTAAACCATTGCATCACAAAAATTATTCATTATTTCAAAGCACTCCAATTGGATTGCCTAAATCATTTGTTTCAGATTGAGACTTCAAATTGTGTATCGCGATCATTTGATTTAGATCAAAGCAGCTTAGTAAATCATTTTGCGAACTGAATCATTCACATCAAATCATTCATGAAATGTAAATTCTGATCAAATTTAAAATCTAATTTAGATTAGAACTTCCGAGTGCAGATTACGAATCATTTGATTCAGGTTGGTACTTCAGAGCGTGTATTGTAACTTGTTTGATTTAGTTTGTGAAACATTTTGCAAATTGAATGATTCAAATCACATGATTCAAGTTCCGCATTATGAAGTCTGGATTTAAATAAAATTTAGATCAGGACTTCCGAACGTGGATTGCGAATCATTTGAGTCAGGTTGAATCATTTTATACAAATCAGAGCTTTGTGTGTCTCGAATCATTAGATTCCGGTCAGGAAGCACATATTTTGAAGCACATATTGCTTATTTGATCATGAATCCTTCAATGAACTGAATGATTCAAATCAAATGATTCACCAAATGCAATTTTAAAGTTGCCATCGCAAATCATTTGATTTAGATCAGAACTTTGTAACGCTGATTGTGAATCATTTAATTTAGATCGGAACGGGTTTGTGAATCATTTGCAAATTGAATGATTCAAATCAAATGATGTGCAATATGTGATTTGAAGTCCCAATCTAAATAAAATCCAGATTTGGACTTGGAAATGAATCACAAATCATTTGATTTAGGTCAGAACTTCAAAGCAGGTTCGTGAATCTTTTTGCTTTACTTCGTAACTTGAGAGCATTGATTGCGAATCATTTGATTCAGATCTGAACTTTGTGTTTTGTGACTCATTTGATTTAGATCGGAACAGGTTCATGAATCATTTGTGATTTAAATGATTCAAATCCGATGATTTTTCGATATGCATTTTGAAGTTCCAATCTGAAGAAAATCCAGATTTGGACTTTAGAAATGGATCATGAATCATTTGATTTAGATCAGAACTTCAGAGCGGGTTCGTGAATCTTTTGCTTTAGATCAGAACTTGAGAGCACGGATTGCAAATAATTTGATTCAGATAAGAACTTTGTGTTCCGTGTATCACTTTATTTAGATCGGAACAGGTTCATGAATCGTTTGCAAATGAAATGATTCACTACATGTTTTGAAGTCCAAATCTAAATCTAATTCAGATCGGGACTTCAGAACGTGAATCACGAATCATTTGATTTTGATCAGAACTTCAGAGCGGGTTTGTGAATCTTTTGCTTTAGATCGGAACTTTGTAACACTGATTGCGAATAATTTGATTCAGATTAGAACTTTGTGTTCCGTGTATTACTTGATTTAGATCGGAACAGGTTCATGAATCATTTGTGATTTAAATGATTCAAATCCAATGATTTTCGATATGCATTTTGAAGTTCCAATCTGAAGAAAATCCAGATTTGGACTTTAGAAATGGATCATGAATCATTTGATTTAGATCAGAACTTCAAAGCAGGTTCGTGAATCTTTTGCTTTACTTCAGAACTTGAGAGCATGGATTGCGAATCATTTGATTCAGATCTGAACTTTGTGTTTTGTGACTCATTTGATTTAGATCGGAACAGGTTCATGAATCATTTGCAAATGAAATGATTCGCTATACATGTTTTGAAGTCCAAATCTAAATCTAATTCGGATCGGGACTTCAGAACGTGAATCATGAATCATTTGATTTTGATCAGAACTTCAGAGCGGGTTTGTGAATCTTTTGCTTTAGATCGGAACTTTGTAACGCTGATTGCGAATAATTTGATTCAGATTAGAACTTTGTGTTCCGTGTATCACTTTATTTAGATCGGAACAGGTTCATGAATCATTTGCAAATTAAATGATTCACTACATGTTTTGAAGTCCAAATCTAAATCTAATTCCAATTCAGATCAGAACTTTGTGTTTTGTGACTCATTTGATTTAGATCGGAACAGGTTCATGAATCATTTGTGATTTAAATGATTCAAATCCAATGATTTTTTTCGATATGCATTTCGAAGTTCCAGTCTGAAGAAAATCCAGATTTGGACTTTAGAAATGGATCATGAATCATTTGATCATTTAGATCAGAATTTGAGAGCACGGATTGCGAATAATTTGATTCAGATTAGAACTTTGTGTTCCGTGTATCACTTGATTTAGATCGGAACAGGTTCATGAATCATTTGCAAATGAAATGATTCGCTATACATGTTTTGAAGTCCAAATCTAAATCTCATTCTGATCGTGAATCACAAATCATTTGATTTAGATCAGAACTTCAGAGCGGGTTCGTGAATCTTTTGCTTTAGATCAGAACTTGAGAGCACGGATTGCAAATAATTTGATTCAGATCAAGACTTCAAGTGATTCAGGTTGGGACTTCAGAGCGCGTATCGTGACTCATTTAATTTAGATCGGAACGGGTTTGTGAATCATTTGCAAATTGAATGATTCAAATCAAATGATGTGCAATATGTGAATTGAAGTCCCAATCTAAATAAAATCCAGATTTGGACTTCAGAAATGAATCACAAATCATTTGATTTAGATCAGAACTTCAAAGCAGGTTTGTGAATCTTTTTGCTTTACTTCAGAACTTGAGAGCATTGATTGCGAATCATTTGATTCAGATCAGAACTTTGTGTTCCGTGTATCACTTGATTTAGATCGGAACAGGTTCATGAATCATTTGCAAATGAAATGATTCACTACATGTTTTGAAGTCCAAATCTAAATCTAATTCCAATTCAGATCAGAACTTTGTGTTTTGTGACTCATTTGATTTAGATCGGAACAGGTTCATGAATCATTTGTGATTTAAATGATTCAAATCCAATGATTTTTTTCGATATGCATTTTGAAGTTCCAGTCTGAAGAAAATCCAGATTTGGACTTTAGAAATGGATCATGAATCATTTGATCATTTAGATCAGAATTTGAGAGCACGGATTGCGAATAATTTGATTCAGATTAGAACTTTGTGTTCCGTGTATCACTTGATTTAGATCGGAACAGGTTCATGAATCATTTGCAAATGAAATGATTCGCTATACATGTTTTGAAGTCCAAATCTAAATCTAATTCTGATCGTGAATCACAAATCATTTGATTTAGATCAGAACTTCAGAGCGGGTTCGTGAATCTTTTGCTTTAGATCAGAACTTGAGAGCACGGATTGCAAATAATTTGATTCAGATCAAGAGTGATTCAGGTTGGGACTTCAGAGCGCGTACCGTGACTCATTTAATTTAGATCGGAATAGTTTTGTGAATCATTTGCGAATTGAATGATTCAAATCCAATGATTTGTGATACACATTTGAAAGTCCCATCTAATTAAAATCCCGATTCGGACTTCAGAAATGGATCACGAATCATTTGATTCGGATCAGAGCTTTGTGTTTTGTGATTCACTTGATTTAGATCAGAACAGGTTCATGAACCATTTGCAAATTGAATGATTCAAATCAAATGATTCGCTATACATGTTTTGAAGTCCCAATCTAAATCTAATTCAGATCTGAATTTCAGAACGTGTATCACAAATCACAAATCATTTGATTTAGATCAGAACTTCAGAGCTGGTTCATGAATCTTTTACTTGATTTAGATCCGAACGGGTTCATGAATCATTTGAAAACTGAATGATTCAACTTAAATGATTCGCTATACATGTTTTGATGTCCCAATCTAAATCTAATTCAGATCACGATTTCAGAGCGTAGATTGCAGATAATGATTCAGATCGGGACTTTGGTGCCGGTTCGCGTATCATTTGTCTCATGACAGGATTTCGGAGCAATTTATTTTCCTTTTTATTTTGTTTATTGAACAGTAGTCAGACTATTAATCCAGTAGTTTTAAAAACTTTATACACACAAAAATCCGTAAAGAAAATTAACAGTGGTTTTACTTTTACTATGGTAATACTTAAGTATTTTTATTGGTATATTTTTATCTATTTCACTCTTTTTAGCATTTGAAATGCAAGATCTGTGATTGAAGTAGTGCTTGAAGTCTGCCTGAAATTTTATTTTACAGTATCTGTACGAACCCTGGAATACAGATTTGCAACTTTTAATTCGATAGTAATTGAGTAATAAAAAAGAAAAGTGGTGTCACTGTCAACACATTTGTTAAATTCTGAATCAGCTCCTTAAGAGTTCATTTAGTCATTATTTTGGGAATAGATTCATAAAGGTTGGGAACCGCAGCTTTATTTGGTCCGTTCAGTTGGATCACAAGTCTGATTGCTTGCTTTAAACTAAAAGGCAAGGATAACTAAGGAAAATGTGCACCAACGAGGCTTTTAGCAGATTTTAGTAGTGCAAATAGTCCAAAGAAACAGCTGTCCTAGTTTTCCATTGCTCATAAATGCTTGTCTTTTTCAGCTGTCATGTTTGAGTATGCAGCATTCTCCAAGCTCAGGTCTGGTATGATGGTGTTGAAGTGCGTGTTTGGCGTGAGATTACAGGGCCGCTCACATATAAACAGATGGAGCGTGTGAGTGTATGTGGCAGTGGAGCCGGTGTGTGTTGATTTTACACCTCTAACACAGAGCCACGCTTGTGTCCGGCTCAACCAATCACAGCTTTTCTAGCGCCGCCGAGAGTGGACACGCGTCTGAACTCCTCCGGAGCGAATAACAGCGTCTTTCATGAAGGAGCGCTGGACTGCTGATGCATTTAGATGTTGTCAGAAGGCCGGGATTTGTGGGATGAACAGCAGTGCCAGAGGGAATGTGAGGATTGATGTTAAACCCAGGTGTGTCTGTGATGGAGGAAACTAATTGCTGTTAATCATAATTACATTTTCATTGTTAATGTTGACTTAGTTTATGCACATTATGTGTTGATGGAGAATCACCTTGAAACGTGACGAAAGGATTCATTGAGCTGGATCATCCTGAGGCTTGTGCGGGAAGTTTCCCATCGGCCTGTTCGTATAGTGTGATCTTAGAGTAAGATTATGAGAATAAAGTCAAGATGTTTCAAGAATAAGTCAAAATTCTGAGTATAATGCTTTAGTATTTCGACTTTTCCATAATTGTCTTCATTCTCAAAACATTTCAACATTATGCTCAAAACATTTTGACTTTATTCTTGACGTATTTAGGCTTTATTCTCAAACATTTCAACTAAATTCTTGTAATTTAGACTTCATTCTCTAAACATTTTGACTTTATTCATTAAGTATTTTAACTTTATTTTTAAAATATTTCAACGTTATTCTTGAAGTATTTAGGCTTTATTCTCGAACTTCAACTTTATTCTCAAAACATTTCAACTTTAAGTATTTCTAAGTATTTAGACTTTATTCTCGTAATTTAGTCTTCATTCTCGAAACATTTTGACTTTATTCTCAAAACTTTTCAACGTTATTCTTTAAGTATTTAGACTTTGTTTTTGTCATTTCGACTTCATTCTCAAAAAAATGTTGTCTATTTTTATTTCATTCTCGAAACATTTCAACTTTATTCTTGTAATTTTGACTTTATTCATAAAACATTAAGATTTCATTATCCAAACATTTCGACTTTATTTGTTAGGTATTTGGACTTTATTCTTGTAATTTAGACTACATTCTCTAAACATTTTGACTTTATTCATTAAGTATTTTAACTTTATTTTTAAAATATTTCAACATTATTCGTGAAGTATTTAGGCTTTATTCTCGAACTTCAACTTTATTCTCAAAACATTTCAACTTTAGGTATTTCTAAGTATTTTGACTTCATTTTCGAAACATTTCAACATTATGCTCAAAACATTTTGACTTTATTCTTGAAGTATTTAGGCTTTATTCTCGAATTTAGACTTTATTCTCAAAACATTTCAACTTTAAGTATTTCTAAATATTTAGGCTTTATTCTTGTAATTCCGACTTTATTCTCCAAACATTTCAACTAAATTCTTGTAATTTAGTCTTCATTCTCGAAACATTTTGACTTTATTCATTAAGTATTTTAACTTTATTTTTAAAATATTTCAACGTTATTCGTGAAGTATTTAGGCTTTATTCTCAAACTTCAACTTTAAGTATTTTGACTTTATTCTTGTAATTTTGACTTTATTCATAAAACATTAAGATTTCATTATCCAAACATTTCAACTTTATTTGTTAGGTATTTGGACTTTATTCTTGTAATTCCGACTTCATTCTCCAAGTATTTCAACTAAATTCTTGTAATTTAGTCTTCATTCTCGAAACATTTTGACTTTATTCATTAAGTATTTTAGCTTTTATTTTTAAAATATTTCAACGTTATTCTTGAAGTATTTAGGCTTTATTCTTTTAATTTTGACTTTATTCTCAAATTAATTAAACTTTATTCTCATAGTTTTGACCTTATTAGTGTTTTGGCTTTTCTTGAAGTTTTTAAACTTTATTCTCAAAATATTTTGTCTTTATTCTTGTAATTTGAACTTTATTCTCATAATTTTTACTTTATTCTCAAAAAAAAAAAAAATGGACTTAATTCTTGAAATATTTCAACTTCATTCTCATAATTTTTACTTGATTGTGTTGTATTTTATTGTGTTACTGTATTTCGCCTTTTTTCTTTAAATGAATGTTTAGAATGAATCATTTCTTTAAATGATTTATCACTATAATCTTCTCAAAATGTTTAGAGAATAAAAAAATATTATAAATGTATGAAGTACCTCCGAGTATTTCTTTCTGGATACTTTGTACAGGTTTCTATGTACTTTGTACTGGTTTGAGGCTGGGATTCAGTGCATTGGAAGTGAAAGTACTTGATTAAAATATAATATGTGTGGAGAGGATTCACTCAGTATCGCTCTCATTTTTTGACCAAGATGGCTTTTCGAGGCTTTTGCATTTGGAACTCTTCATATATAGTCAAAATATTTACACTTTGTTTCAACTTCATTCTCGTAGTATTTTGACTTTATTCTAGAAGTATTTAGACTTTTATTTGTGAAGTATTTTAAATTTACTCTCAAAACTTTTGACTTCATTAATTTCAGATTTATTTTTGAAACATTTCGTCTTCATTCTCAAAAAATTGCAACTTTATTCTCGTAATATTGACTTCATTCTCGAAACATTTTGACTTTATTCGTAAAGTATTCCAAAGTATTTCAGCTTTATTCTCTAAGTATTTGACTTTACTTTCAAACATTTCAACTTTATTCTCAAACCATTTCAAATTATTTTCGAAAAATACCGACTTTATTCGTGAAGTATTTCATCTTTATTCTCAAACCATTTCAACATTATTCTTTAAGTTTTTACACTTTATTCAAAATTTTCAAATGTATTCTCAAAACATTTTGCTTCTCTGTTAGTCATAGTAGACACATGCTAACAACTTGCTAATCATGCTAGCAACATACTAGCAACTTGCTAATCATGTTAGAAAAGTGCTAGCAACATGCTAAAAACATGGTAGCAACCTGCTAATCATGATAGAAACATGTTAGCAACTTGTTAATGTTGGAAACATGCTAGCAACATGCTAATCATGCAAAAAATGCTAATAATGCTAGCAACATGCTAATCATGTTAGAAGCATGTTATCTATCAAACAATAAGCTTTTACAACTTAAACTTCAAACTATTTCAGACTGAAAACCCTCAAACTTAAAACTTTTAAAACTTGGAAATCTTTTTTTTTTTTTTAACCGTTCAAACTTCCTGGTCTAGTTTTCCCAAGCCTTGTAGTTCAAATTATTTTCATCTCGTTATGGATTATGAACACATTATAAACATCTTAATGATGGTTGTGGATTGCTTGTGGATTATTGTGATGTTTTTATCAGCTGTTTGGACTCTCATTCTGACGGCACCCATTCACATCCATTAGTAAAAAAAAAAAAGTAATTTTAGTTAAAAATGTCCTAATGATGGATTTTTTTCAGCTTTTGTCATCACCAGATGTTAACTGATGGACTGAAGTGGTTGTGGATTATTGTGATGTTTTTATCAGCTGTTTGGACTCTCGTTCTGACGGCACCCATTCACATCCATTAGTAAAAAAAAAAAGTAATTTTAGTTAATGTCCTAATGATGGATTTGTTTCAGCTTTTGTCATCACCAGATGTTAACTGATGGACTGAAGTGGTTGTGGATTGCTTGTGGATTATTGTGATGTTTTTATCAGCTGTTTGGACTCTCATTCTGACGGCACCCATTCACATCCATTAGTAAAAAAAAAAAGTAATTTTAGTTAAAAATGTCCTAATGATGGATTTTTTTCAGCTTTTGTCATCACCAGATGTTAACTGATGGACTGAAGTGGTTGTGGATTACTTGTGGATTATTGTGATGTTTTTATCAGCTGTTTGGACTCTCGTTCTGACGGCACCCATTCACATCCATTAGTAAAAAAAAAAGTAATTTTAGTTAAAAATTTGGATTTTTTCAGCTTTTGTCATCACCAGATGTTAACTGATGGACTGAAGTGGTTGTGGATTACTTGTGGATTATTGTGATGTTTTTATCAGCTGTTTGGACTCTCAATCTGACGGCACCCATTCACATCCATTAGTAAAAAAAAAGTAATTTTAGTTAAAAATGTGGATTTTTTCAGCTTTTGTCATCACCAGATGTTAACTGATGGACTGAAGTGGTTGTGGATTACTTGTGGATTATTGTGATGTTTTTATCAGCTGTTTGGACTCTCGTTCTGACGGCACCCATTCACATCCATTAGTAAAAAAAAAAAGTAATTTTAGTTAATGTCCTAATGATGGATTTGTTTCAGCTTTTGTCATCACCAGATGTTAACTGATGGACTGAAGTGGTTGTGGATTGCTTGTGGATTATTGTGATGTTTTTATCAGCTGTTTGGACTCTCATTCTGACGGCACCCATTCACATCCATTAGTAAAAAAAAAAAAAGTAATTTTAGTTAAAAATGTCCTAATGATGGATTTTTTTCAGCTTTTGTCATCACCAGATGTTAACTGATGGACTGAAGTGGTTGTGGATTACTTGTGGATTATTGTGATGTTTTTATCAGCTGTTTGGACTCTCATTCTGACGGCACCCATTCACATCCATTAGTAAAAAAAAAAAGTAATTTTAGTTAAAAATGTCCTAATGATGGATTTTTTTCAGCTTTTGTCATCACCAGATGTTAACTGATGGACTGAAGTGGTTGTGGATTACTTGTGGATTATTGTGATGTTTTTATCAGCTGTTTGGACTCTCGTTCTGACGGCACCCATTCACATCCATTAGTAAAAAAAAAAAGTAATTTTAGTTAATGTCCTAATGATGGATTTGTTTCAGCTTTTGTCATCACCAGATGTTAACTGATGGACTGAAGTGGTGTGGATTACTTGTGGATTATTGTGATGTTTTTATCAGCTGTTTGGACTCTCGTTCTGACGGCACCCATTCACATCCATTAGTAAAAAAAAAAAGTAATTTTAGTTAATGTCCTAATGATGGATTTGTTTCAGCTTTTGTCATCACCAGATGTTAACTGATGGACTGAAGTGGTGTGGATTACTTGTGGATTATTGTGATGTTTTTATCAGCTGTTTGGACTCTCGTTCTGACGGCACCCATTCACATCCATTAGTAAAAAAAAAAAGTAATTTTAGTTAATGTCCTAATGATGGATTTGTTTCAGCTTTTGTCATCACCAGATGTTAACTGATGGACTGAAGTGGTTGTGGATTGCTTGTGGATTATTGTGATGTTTTTATCAGCTGTTTGGACTCTCAATCTGACGGCACCCATTCACATCCATTAGTAAAAAAAAAAGTAATTTTAGTTAAAAATGTCCTAATGATGGATTTGTTTCAGCTTTTGTCATCACCAGATGTTAACTGATGGACTGAAGTGGTGTGGATTACTTGTGGATTATTGTGATGTTTTTATCAGCTGTTTGGACTCTCGTTCTGACGGCACCCATTCACATCCATTGGTGAGCAAGTGCTGCAGTGCTGCATTTCTCCAAATCTGATGAAGAAACAAACTCATCCTCATCTTGCATGACCTGAGTGTGACTGCATTTCCAGCACATTTTCATTCACTGCTTTAAATTGAGTTAGTGGAGCTCAAATGCATGTTTATAGTGTGATTTGATTGGAACTATGTTAGATTGTGGAACTCCAATGCACTTCTTGTTGACTTTAATCAGCTCTGTGAAATCAAAGTCAAAGCTGTAGTTTCTTATCTCCGTCCGAGTGATAAAAGCCTCATTAGTCGTGACTTTGCAGAGAAATGTTGGATTTGTGTTCAGGCCTCATTAGCGGCGGATCTGATCGAGCGAATGGGATCCTGCCGTCGCTGACACATGCTATGCATTATTCTGGTTTCTGTTTCATAGCGTGTGCCGTGCGATGCGGCGGATGTGGATATTTCGTCCTCCCTGCCAGCTAGAATTGTGGGAAATAATCAACAGGCCGCTGTGTGTTCATACTGTATGTGGTTTCCTGTGTGTGTTTGGAGGATGTGGTGAGGTGAGGTCAAAGGTCAGGCTACAGGTGGGTCAATATTGACAGAGTGCCACAGTGAGGACAGTGATTCAGAGATGTGTGTGTGTTCAGACAGACAGACAGACGGAGCTGATCAAAGCGCAGGAGTTTGTTTGGGAGACTCACACTGTCTTCCTGCTCGAGGCTGAAAGAAAACAGCAGAACAGCAGAAAACCAGATGTGCACAGACACACACTCACTGTTGAGTTCGGGCTTTTAAATTCAATGCAAAGTGACTCCACACATGATTGTTCTTTTGACATGTTTCTGCAAAGTCTGTCAACATGGGCCTCATCTTTATTAATGGATCTCATTCTTGGTTTTGTGAACATGTTGTGCAATTTCTTATGGGTTTGCAGCAGTGTTGTTTAAATTATGTGGGGGGAAAGTAAAAGCTTTTTAAGTTAGCTTCTAACAATAGCTACCAATGCATTGAATGGGGCAAAATTGTCAATTTTCGATTGATGCCAAAAATCATGAGGATGTTAAGTAACGATCATGTTCCGTGAAGATATCTTGTAAATTTCCTACCGTAAATGTGTCAAAACTTAATGTTTGATTAGTAATATGCATTGCCTAGAGAACTTCATTTGGACAACTTTAGAGGCGATTTTATCAATTTATGCAGCTTTCATGTAAATCTTTTCAAAATGTACCCTTATGACTGGTTTTGTAGTCCAGAGTCACATTTTTTTTAAATTTATTTCTAGTCAGGTATTCATACATTTTTTGGACAAATATGTAAACATTTTGTGTTTGAGTGTAGGGAATCAAATGCAGAAAAAACAAGTCATGTTTTCCACTTTTTATTAAATAAGTAGACGAAAGAATAATTATTAATATAATAAATATGCATCAGTATAACAGTACATAATGAAAAGTATTTAAAATGTTCAAAATATATTTTCCAGTGATTCAAACCATCTCCTTAATTTTTTTTTTACAAAAAAAGAAAATAATAATAATTACATGCAGAGTCAGACTCAAGTCTAAAATTGCATTAAAACGTTTTACATTGTTGCATTGTCACTTTATTGCAAAATTATTTGACAAATAAATGTATGTGTTCTGGATATTGAAACTCACTGAGCAGATCTTTGATGTTTTATCTACAATTAAAGTCATTTATTTGTTTACATTACATGTGGATCAATCACCATCTAGAGCTGCATGATTCTGGATAAATGGAGAATAACAATTTTATTTTTAAAAATGGATATCACTATTCTCCTACTATAATTCTGAGAAAGACAAAAAAACAATAAAATAAAATAACATGTAATTTACGTCATTTAATTTAGAGTTTCTACCAAAATGTCTGCAGTCTATTAATAAAATGTATTCAATATTCAACGAATTGTTAAAAAAATTAAGTTTAACAAATGATTCGAAGACTTACTCACCAAGAAGTAACTTTTTTTTTTAACAAATCTCTTTTTCATCAGTCACTTGTCCACATCTGCTGGCGTTGTGTTGTATTAGAGACAATCTTGATTTGAAGCATGGTCACTTGGAGTCTGTTCAAAAAGGTGATTTGTTCCATTTTGTTCGCTACTGTAGACAACAGTGTTTATATCCGAACTATAAACTTTTATTCCAGTGCTTTTGTGATTATTTGGATGTGTGTAACACAGAAAAAGCAATACAAAATCATGTGTAAAAATGTTTCATATGCATTAAACTGTTCTCTCTGGGCAGATTTGAATGCCACATTGTGATTCCAGGCTTTAATAAACATAGCCGTCATTTACAGTGCCTTGCAAAAGTATTCATACCCCTTCATTTTTGTCACATTTTGTTTTGTTGCAGCATTACGTTAAACTGCTTTAAATTAGTTTTTCCCCACATCAGTTTACACTCCATACACCATAATAATGACAAAGCAAAAACCAGATTTGCTAATTTTACAAATGTATTAAAAATAAAACACTGAAATAAGCACATTGCATAAGTATTCATACCCTTAACTCAGTCCATAGTTGAAGCAAGTCTTTTTGGGTCTGATGTGAGCATCTTTGCACATCTGCATTTGGCAATTATCTGCCATTCTTTGCCTCACCTTTTCACCTCTCCATCTCTGTCAGCTTGGACATTTTCTAGAGTCCTAGTTGTTCCAGTCGTCTTCCATTATGGAGAATGCTTCTGTCAACCTTCAATGCAGCAGATTTGTTTCTGAACTCTTCTCTAGATCATCGCCTTAACGCAAGTCTGTCACTGAGCTCTACAGGCAGTTATCTTGGTTTTTGCTCTGATCTGCATTTTCAGCTGTTAGACCTTTTCTGAGAGGTGTGTGTCTTTCTACATCAGACTCATTCAAATGAATTTGCCACAGTTTAACTCCACTCCAAGTGTAGGAACATCTAGAAGCAATATGAATGCTCCTGAGATACATTTCAAGCGTCCCAGAAAAGGGTATGAATACTTATGCAAATGGATCTTTTCAGCTTTTTATTTCTAATAAATTTGCACAAATGTTTAAAACCTATTTTTTGCTTTCCATTATGGAGTAGGCAGTGTAGATTGATGTGGGAAAAACGTATTTTAAAGTAGTTTAACATAAGGCAGCAACATAACAAAATGTGAAAAAAATGAAGGGGTATGAATACTTTCGCAAGGCACTGTATGAACATGATTGCATTAGTGGTTGAATCTGTTGGCGATCTGGCTCTGTAAATATCGAAAAACATCAAACAAGGCCTTCAAAGCTGTGTTTAGGCGAATAAAAACATACGGTAAGCGGTAAACTATCTACAAAAACACTGCTTTTCTTAATGCACAGGTGGATTTCTAGCACTTGGAGAACAAATAAAAGTTATAAAACAAGTGAATGGACACTTTTGGCAAAACATCAGGGCCTCGCAATGCCACTGAAATATAACTTCATTTAGCAGTTAAACATTGATGTTGGTGAATGATATCAGAGCATCAGAACAAGGCTTAGTGAAGGAGTTTCCTCTGGTGTCAGCGTGAGCTCATTAAGATTCCTGAGTGAAGCGCTCCATCATCCGCCGCTCGACTCATTAAAGAACTTGAGACACTTAATTGGCCACCATTTAAATCATGAAGGGCAGCAGTAAAGTCGAAATCAGAGGCCCAGAATTACAGCCTTGCTCTGAAACCTCCCCAAACCCCTCTCAGATCTTGTTAACTCAAATGCAGATGTTAAAACTACCCACAATCCCCCTCGTTAAGCGCGGCTCGTAATGGATTTGACCAAAGCGACGACGCGCACGGACCGACCCGACGGAGATGTGACCTGTGACCTCTGACCTCTGGTCCCCCAGTGGCCCTTCAGAAGCAGGTTTCATTGCTCCGCATCGGCCCCTTATGTGTGCCGTTCAGCTATATTTCACTTCACTGACCCTAAAGGTCGGCTGTTCCTAACCTTTTGATCCAAACTCAAGTGTGAATCAATAGAGAATGAGCTTCCACTCCATAAACACCAAACTAACCTTGTTCACGCACCTCACGTCTTCGTTTGAGAAACATATTTTAACATCCAAAGCGATCCAGTCTTGTCTTTATGCCATCACAAGCTATTT
>NC_133385.1:2058934-2103298 GCF_049309525.1 Garra rufa
ATTTAAATATATATATATATATATATATATATATATATATATATATAAACACACAATATTAATATAATATTATTTTAATTATTAATTAATTATTTAATATTATTATTTAAACATTGAAATATTTTAAATGTTAGTATATTTTATACAAGTATATTCATTAAATATATATAATTCATATAAATATATATAATATATATATATATTTACATAATTATATAATTTTTACAAATGAAATTACAATGTAAATAAAAATAATAAAAATTAAAAAAATATTATATAGTATTGTAATATGTAAGTATATTTTATACTAGTATATGCATCAAATATTTATATATATATATATATATATATGCACAATATTAATATAATATAACTTTGTATTTAATATTTCAGAAATTTGTAAATATTAGTATATTTTAAACATCGAATATATAATATATAAAACAAAACATACATTAAATATAAATTAAATTATAAATTATTTAAACATTTTTATTAAAATATTAGCATATTTTTAACTTCAAATATACATATATATATATATATATATATATATATATATATATATATACATACATACATTCATATATATATGATAACATAAATTGAAATAAGAATGTAAATAAACATAATAAAAATCACAAATTGTATTTCATATCTGTGTGTATACTAACCTTAATATATTTTAAACGTAATTTTTAAAAAGACACTTATTGGTATATAAACTAAACGTATTTAAAACATTTCTCCATTATATATAAATCTCTTGAGGACCATCTGTGTGTAGTTTGTGATGTTCTGAAGTTGTCTCAGTGTCTTATATTGGAGTCGATCATCATTATCTCAGCGTCTGACCCCAGATGTCACTTTCCATCAGGTTTCCTGCTCTGCATGATTCATGAGATATTCCTGGGCATGCTGGGTAATGTCGCCCTTCTGCCTGTCTTTAGGACAATAAGAGAAATCAAGCGTCCCGCATTAGCATCTTAATACAGATCCGCAGGAGCTCCAGAATAAAACCAGATCCCAGACCAACACCATATTGACCACAGAGAGCTTTCTGCTCACATCTGGTCATTAGCGCTCAGTCTGAGAGCGACTAGCTTGTTTTCTAACAGGTTTGTGTGTGTTAATGCTTTATGAAGCTCATCTGCTGGTGTTACCGTGTGTAACGCGAGCCGCCGGTCCAAGTGTCTTATGCGTCGCTCGCATACTTTCCAGTCATCAGCTCTCGCGGCGTAAATCTGGGCAGGTCGGCTCTCGCTCTGATAGGGGAAGCATTTGGCCTCTCGTTTATTTGGCATTCATTTCATAACCCGAGCGTGGGGTCAGTAATGACGAGTGTAAACCACCCGCATTCGTGTTTAAAACAGCTGCCGTCCAAACACAAGTCACTTCAATTCTTCACGTACTTTTAGGGCCTGGGGAGAGTCCAAGAGTTTGATATGTTTTGCTTAGTCGAAATAAATAAAATAAAATAAAATATTTGTACAATAAATAAATGTAAAAAATAAATATCAAAAACTATATATCTCTCAGTGAAGAGTCTAGGAGTTTGATATATTTTGCCTGAAATAAAATTAAATATTTTTACCCAAAAAAATTTTATGGTAAAATTTTTTTTTAAATTCTAATCTCTCGGGGGAGAGTCCAGGAGTTTGATATATTTTGCTTAGTCGATATAAAATAAAATAAAATTAAATATTTTACAATAAATAAAAAAATAAATATCAAAAACTATATCTCTCTCAGGGGGAAGTCCAGAAGTTTGATATATTTTGCTTGAAATAAAATAAAATAGTTTTACAAAAAATAAATTAAAATGTAAAACTGTGTATCTTTCAGGGGAGAGCCCAGGAGATTGATATACTTTGCTTGAAATAAGCTAAAATATTTTTACAAAAATAATAAATAAAAAAAAAATGTAAAAATCTATATCTCTCGGTGGAAAGTCCAGGAGTTTGATATATTTTGCTTGAAATAAAGTATTTTTACCAAATAAATAAATAAATAAATAAAAATGTAAAACTCTATATCTTTCGGGGGAGAGTCTAGGAGTTTGATATATTTAGTTTGAAATAAAATAAAATATTTTGACACGCAATAAATAAATAAATTAATAAATAAAAATGTAAAACTCTATATCTTTCGGGGGAGAGTCCAGGAGATTGATATATTTTGCTTGAAATAAAATAAAATATTTAAAAATAAATAAATAAATAAATTTAAAAAAATAAATAAAAATGTAAAACTATATATCTCTCGGAGAAGAGTCTAGGAGTTTGATATATTTTGCTTAAAAATAAAATAAAATATTTGTGCAAAAAATCAAAACATAAATGAATAAATAAAAATGTAAAACTATATATCTCTCCGGGTAGAGTCCAGGAATTTGATATATTTGCAATATATGCAATATGTAAAAAAGATAATAGATATGGAAACAAGACAATAATAATAGTAATGATGATGATGAGATGAAGTTAAAGTTTATATATATATATAACATTAACTTCATCTCATCATCATCATTCCTATTATTATTGTCAATACTGTTGTGATTCTTATTTTTAACAAAATAATAATTAAGTTTTATTATTTATTATTTTTATTTCTATATCTTATTTTCTTATTTAATATTATATTTTCATTATTATTTTTATTCAAAATAAAAAAAATAATCACTGTATATAACATATAGTAATATATTAGTCATTAATAATCATAATAATGTTTATATGTATTGTAATGTGTGTCTGTGTGTGTGTGTATATATAAAACATTTCATTTTCATCATCATCATTAGTAGTTTTATTGTAATTATTGTTGTAATTATTATTTTTAACTAAATATGTAAAATATGTTTCATAATAAAAATTATTTTATATATTTTATTGCATAATAAATGCTATATTTTTAATTCTATATTGTTTCATGACCTCAGACCGCAGACAAAACAGCTCAGAATAATAAAAGAGCACATTGTTCATGCAGACGAGGCTTTCTCTTCTCCAGCAAAAGTAGTTCCTCAGCTTTTGTGAGTGAAAGCAACACTGTGAGCGTCCCTCTTTGGTGTCAGATGAATCTCCACACCGGAACCTGAAGCTGGTGATGGTGTTTTCTTCTGCAGAGCTGAGTTTCAGACATTAAACCACAGTCCAGAACTGACTCCACACTCACTCACGCTCACACAAGACACGCTCACAATCCAGCAGGCTGTTTATTTTTAGACGTCGAGGTCAGAAAAATGTTTGAAAGAAGCATTTCAGCCCTTCCAGAGCGCTAACATTCGTCACATATAAACCCTGCTGAATTATTACACATTCAGTGCATTAAACACTCAGATCTGTCTGCACCAATAAACAGCCTGACATATATTTTCAGCCCATTATGTGATGGATCTTACGGCTGGTGTTGACATTTCACCCTCACATGAGGAGAAATTAATATTGTTTTAGCTCATAAAAACCTTAAAATGAAAATTGCATGAGATTTAGAACACAGAGACGTCTATAAAGTGATTTTATGTCGACTTTAAATGAGAAGGGGAGACCAGTGGCCTGCTGGGATTGTGTGTCGGGTGTCTTCAGGGCAGGAGGACGCGGTTTCGCTCCAGCGCTCTGAATTTATAACAGAAAAAAACAGATGGGTCTGAGAACAACAGCAGAGATGCACAGGAATGCCAACCAGTGAGAAAATACACTTACATTTAAGATACAATCCATCTAAACAAGTCCAAAAAATTCTGCCTTGTTTTGAGTATTTTGAAATGATTTAACCAAAAAGCTAACGATTTTTAAAAGAAAGAAAACTTTCTAAAAGTAATGTTTATGTTCTTATAACATCCTCAGGTCAACATTTTCTGAACATGCTTATAAGTTATTTGTACTTGAACGTTCTAAGAAATGTTTTTGCAACATTCAAATAACATTCTAAACAGTTTTTGTCATCTTTAAATAATGTTCTAATCATGACAAGAAAACCGCAGGTTGGAATGTTCTTAAAATATTTAAAATAAAATTTAACGTCATATTTTGGATCAAATTAACATTAGTAGAATGTTTGAAAAACATTTTTGTAACCTTGAAATAACATTCTAGTTGGAAAATTTAAACATTCTTAGAATATTAAATGTAAACATTGAAATAATGTTACGTTTTGGGTAAAAATAACATTAGTAGAATGTTTAAGAAACATTTGGGCAACACTTTCTATGAAGCCTGTATTTATAATGCATTACAAGGACATTCTTAATGCATTATAATGCATGCATAATGCCTTATAAACAGCATTGTAATATGTTATATAATTTTATAAATAATCATAGCAACAGTTACGATTCCCTATAATACTTACCTTTTGTGTTTATAACTTTGATGACTAAAATGCATTATAACACCAGATGAAGACTGCATTTACAATGCATTATAAGGGTGTTCTTATGTGTATGTTCTTATTATGCATTATAATACATTAAGAATGCCCTTGTAATGCATTGTAAATGCAGGCTTCATCTGGTGTTATAATGGTAAGTATTATAATGCATTGTTACGGTTTTTATAATTATTAATTAGATTATACAACAAATCATAATTGTGTTTATAAGGCATTACGCGTGCACTATAATACATTAATGATACCCGTATAAAGGAATAATAAATGCAGACTTCATATGGTGTTATGATGCAGTGTACTCATCAAAGCTATAAGCACAAAAAGGTAAGTATTATAGTGCATTTTAACTGTTGTTATAAATATTTATAAAATTATATAACATTATAATGTTGTTTATAAGGCATTATGCATGCATTATAATGCATTAAGAATGTTCTTGTAATGCATTATAAATACAGGCTTCATAGAAAGTGTTACCAACATTTGTGTATCCTTTAAATTACATTATAATCACAACTGGAAACATTAAAAAAAAAACAATATTCTTACAACATTTTTATGAACTAAATTTGGGTAGACATACTTATTAATAACAGGATTTTTGATTTATTTAATTTGCATTAACAGCAGTAAACTGTTGTGACTGAACTGTGATTTTTGCACTGCAGTTTCGATTTTTGTCTGATATATAAAATATGTAAAAATACACAAAACAAGGTTGATATATGTAGAAGCATAACATTCAGACTTGATTTCTGACTTGTATTTAGTCAGATTTTCTCACTTTTTTCAGGGTTTGTACAAGGTGCTTGAAATGCTTAAAGTACTTGAATTTAACTTTTTGAAACTTTAACTTTTTGCTTGAAAACAGCATTATTCTTGAAGAGGGTCTTGAAAAGTGCTTGAATTATTGAAAGACAATGTATCTACAAAGAAGTGTTTAACTTTGTCAATAAGTGCACATCTTTTAACTCAAAATTCACGCAGTGGCAAAAAACATAACACCTTTTTTGCTTATTTTAGGTAATGTCAGCGAGCTAGCAAGCCAAGCAAGTATGACTGAAGATGTGAAAACAGGAACAGATGAACCGAATCAATTGAGTCATTTACACTGGAACCACTCCAGTTGATTCAAACTTGTGACTTCAATCATTCATTTCAAACGATTCACTAGCGAAAAACAGATCAAATTAAAAGAGCCATTAATTTTCGACTTTTGAGCACGTAACAGTTTTCAAAAGCATGTAGTGATGGGTGAAACAAATCTTTTCAAAACTCAGAATTAGCTCCAAACCATTGCGTCGCAAAATGATTCACTCCAATCAGAATCATTTTGCAAATCGAATGATTCAAATCAAATGATTCGCGGTTTGAAGTCCCGATCGAAATCAAATGAAATCTAATAAAATCTAATAAAATCTAATTTCAAAGCGATGCAATCGGATCGCGTATTGTGAATCATTTGATTTAGATCGGAAGGGGTTTATGAATCATTTCATGAATTGATTCATTCAAATCAAATGATTCGTGATTTGAGGTCCTGAGTGAAATAAAAAAAAATTTTTTTTGAAGCATTCCTATTGCATTGTGAATCATTTGTTTCTGATTCACAATGCAATATAATTAGATTTTTCTGATCAAATTTCGAAGAACTCCAATCGGATCGCAAATCATTTGATTTAGATCAGGTTCGTGAATCATTTCACAAATTAAATGATTCACGATTTAAATTCCCAATCAAAATCAAATTATATCAATAATTTGCGATCTCCTATTAGATCGCAAATTATTTGATTTGGATCAGAATGAGTTTGTGAATCATATCACGAATCGAATGGTTCAAATCAAATGATTCACGATTTGAAGTCCTGGTCGAAATCAAATAAAATCAAATTTTGAAGTGCTCCAATAGAATCACGTATCACGAATCAATTGATTTAGATCAGAACAGGTTCATGAATCATTTCGGTTTTTGCGGTTCATTGCGGTTTAAAGTCCCGATCGAAATCAAATGAAATCTAATAAAATCTAATAAAATCTAATTTCAAAGCGATCCAATCGGATCGCGTATTGTAAATCATTTGATTTTGATCGGAAGGGGTATATGAATCATTTCATGAATTGATTAATTCAAATCAAATGATTCATGATTTGAGGTCCTGAGTGAAATTAAAAAAATTAAATTTTGAAGCATTCCTATTGCATTGTGAATCATGTGTTTCTGATTCACAATGCAATATAATTAGATTTTTCTGATCAAATTTCGAAGAACTCCAATCGGATCGCGAATCATTTGATTTAGATCAGAACGGGTTCCTGAATCATTTCACAAATCAAATGATTCGCGATTTAAATTCCCAATCAAAATCAAATTATATCAAATTTCGAAGAACTCCAATTAGATCGCGAATCATTTGATTTGGATCAGAATGAGTTTGTGAATCATATCACGAATCGAATGGTTCAAAACAAATGATTCACGATTTGAAGTCCCAGTCGAAATCAAATAAAATCAAATTTTGAAGTGCTCCAATCGAATCACGTATCACGAATCAATTGATTTAGATCAGAACGGGTTCATGAATCATTTCACAAATCAAATGATTCAAATCAAATGATTTGCGAATTGAAGTCCCGATCGAAATCAAATCGAATTAGATTTCGAAGTGCTTCAATAGAAATACGTATCGCGAATCAATTGATATAGATCAGAATGGGTTTGTGTTTCGCGAATCAAATGATTCAAATCAAATGATTCAAATCAAATGATTCGCGGTTTGAAGTCCCGATCAAAATCAAATGAAATTAGATTTCGAAGCACTCCAATCATATCCTAAATTATTTAATTTAGATCAGAATGGGTTTGTGAGTCATTTCGCGAATCAAATGATTCAAATTAAATGATTCAAATCAAATGATTCAAATCAAATGATTCGCGGTTTGAAGTCCCGATCAAAATCAAATGAAATTAGATTTCAAAGTACTCCAATCATATCCTAAATTATTTGATTTAGATCAGAATGGGTTTGTGAGTCATTTCGCGAATCAAATGATTCAAATCAAATGATTCAATGGAATGATTCAAATCAAATGAAATCTAATAAAATCGGATCGCGTATCGTGAATCATTTGATTTAGATTGGAAGGGGAAATTGATTTCGATCAGAACGGGTCCATGAATCATTTCGCGAATCAAATGATTCAAACCAAATGATTCGCGGTTTGAAGTCCCGATCGAAATCAAATGATTTGTGATAAGCAAAGTTCCAATCTGATTCAAATTATTTGCGATACGCGCCCTGAGTCCTGATCTGAAATAATGGTTCGTGAATCATTTGATTTAGATCAGAACTTTGGTGCGGGTTCACAAATATTTTGCTTCAGATCGGATCTTCATAGCGTGGATAGCGAATCATTTCATTTATCAAATGATCAGACAAGTCAGATTTTTTTTCTTGAAGAGTTCTCAAACCATTAAGGCAGTACAGTTATAAAAAGAAAACAAAGAAAAAATGGTTTTACTATAGTAAAAGTGCAGTATACTTTGTAATACTTTAATTGTCATACTTCACTTTATTTTTATTAGTATATTTTAATTTATCTATTTAGTTTTTTTAGAATTTGAAATAGAAAAGTGATTGAAGTCCTTGAAAATCAAAAAATAGAATTGAATGGACTTTTACAGTTTCTCTAAGAGCCCTGAGGAGCGTGAGAATTCAGTGCTTTTATGTAAATCTGTGAAAACAGGCCTGTTGTGTTGCATTGATGAAAGAAAACTGACGTGTGATTGAACTGTGATGTTCTGTGCTGCCAGAAATCATATTCTTAATGAGTATTTTGTCAGATTTTCTCACTTTTTTGTGCCACAGATGAGGAGCATCAGAAATCAGTCCGTTCATGTGAAACTGACTCAAATTCTCATTAAGAATATGATTTTTTCAGTGGTCAATTGATTCCTACTTGAGTTTTCTATAATGCTCTTGTGCTGTTTTGACTGATTCAGGCCGATGGAGTGAGACGCAGCAGCACAGGGTGAGTATTGTGTCGTCTGGACCTGAAATCGCGTTTCCATCCCCCTCCGGCTGCCAATCGCTCTCCACATGTCAGGAATCTGAGAGACTTCAGGATCAAAGCAGGGAATGCAGAAGTCGCTGCCAGAACAACCCCGATGATTGTGGAAATTTGTCCAGGAGAATCCAGAGACGCTCACCTGGAGCTTCAGGAAATCGTTCAGTACAGCCTCTAATATCACAGCTTTTGTCTGAATGTTAAGTTCATTTCTGTGCATTTTAAACACTGACCTTTACATGCACTTGATGTTTCTGCATCACTGTTTGCTGTTCTGACAGATTTCTGAAACTTGAGAGCCTTGAAGCGAACTCCGATTGAGGACAAAACACAAAAAACTGCAGATGATCCTTGATGTTGAGCTTGAATCCGGAAGGAGAAATGATCAAAAACCCTTATGTAACTGCTGTCAAGAGTTTCCTTTCTACGGAGCATATACAGGTTTGTTTAAGACTTTCTTTCTCATTTTATTTCTAACTCTCACTGATCACTGTCATTCATTCTCCCGTGGCGGTTAGCAAACATTTCTGTCTTCTTTCACGGCCCAGACAGAAAATGACATGTGACAGTCACAACAGCTCGCTCCTCACGGCCCGACGTCCTTAAATAGATGCTTTAAATGCAGTATAAAGACCCTGCTGTACAAGGACTGCTGGGTTAATCTCAGGAAACCTGTCAAAAGTATGAGGGAAATGTGGTTGCATGCCTTGAAAATAATGTCAGAATGCAAAGAAACAAAAAAAAAAAAAAAAAAAAGTGAAACAGTGCTAAAAGTAAGATTTTTTTTTTTTTTTGATGGATTTGGAGTTTTGAAATGTGACCCAAACATGTTTTCCTGAGTTACTGAACAATGAAAACATGATTTGGTCTCATAATAAATTTTTTTTAATTTTATTTTAACTAGTTTTTTTTTCTCTGAATTGCAAGATAAAACTCTGGGGAACTTTGAGAATTTTTTTCAGAATTAAAGAAATATGTTTTACAATTGTGACTTTTCCCCCAGAATTCTGAATCAGTTTTTGCAAAAAAGTAAGAATTCTTGAGAAAAAAAAGTTGACATGGTGAATTCTGGGAAATAATTCAGAATAGCAAGATGTAAATCAAAATTCTGGGAAAAACGTTAGCATTGTGAATGTAAACTTAGAATTGTGGGAAAAGTCAGAATTGCGAGATTTAAATTCTGGGGAAACTAAACTGAATTGCAAGATGTAAATGCAGAATAATGGGGAAGAAAGTCAAAATCACAAGATACAAACTGAGAATTGGAGTAACAGGATGTAAATGCAAAATACTCTTTCAAAAAACAACAACAACAGTATTGCAAATGTAGGCTCAGAGTACTGGGAAAAAAGTTAGAATTGCAAGATTTAAATGGAGAAATCTGAGGAAAACATTTTTGGGAAATAAATCAAAATTACAAGATACAAATTCAGTATTCTCAGAAATAGTTCAGAATTTGGAGATCTAAATGTAATATTCTGGGCAAATTCTGGGCAGAATTGTAGGCAAAAAAGTCAAGACAAATGAAGAATTAGAGCAGATTTAAACGCAGACATCTAGAGAAAAACATCAGAACTGTGAGATGTAAACGCACAATTCTGGGGAAAAAAATCTGAAAAAAATCTGAATTTTGAGATGGAAATTCTGGGAAATAATTTAGAATTATTAGATGTAAATGCCAAATTCTGGGAAATAAGTAAAAATAAAAAGAAACAATTCTGGGGAAAATTTAGCATTGCAAATGTACACGCAGAATTCTGGGGGAAAAGTCAGAATTGCAAGATTTAATAGCAAAATTCTGGGAACTAATTCAGAATTACAAGATGTAAACGCTAAATTTTGCAAAAAAAAAAAAAAAAAGTAAAAAATACTAGATACAGAATTCTGGGAAATAATTCAAAATTATGAGATGCAAACTCAGAATTCTGGGGGGAAAAAAGTCAAAATTACAAGATACAAACTCCTGGAAATTATTTAGAATTAATAGACATAAATGCACAATTCTGGGAAAAAAATAAGCATTGTAAATGTAAACTCAGAATTCTGGAGAGAAATGATACAAAATGCTGAAATCTGGGAAATAATTCAAAATTATGAGATGCAAACTCAGAATTCTGGGGGAAAAAAAGTCAAAATTACAAGATTTAATAGCAAAATTCTGGGAAATAATTCAGAATTACAAGATGTATTGTAAACGCTAAATTTTGCAAAAAAAAAAAGTAAAAAATACTAGATACAGAATTCTGGGAAATAATTCAAAATTATGAGATGCAAACTTAGAATTTTGGGGAAAAAAGTCAAAATTACAAGACGTAGACATAATAGACATAAATGCACAATTCTGGGAAAAAAATTAGCATTGCAAATGTAAACTCAGAATTCTGGAGAGAAATGATACAAAATGCTGAAATCTGGGAAATAATTCAAAATTATGAGATTTAAACTCAGAATTCTGGGGGAAAAAAGTCAAAATTACAAGATACAAACTCAGAATTCCTGGAAATTATTCAGAATTAATAGATGGAAAAGCAAAATTCTGGAAAAAAAAATGTAGCATTGCAAATGTAAACTCAGAATTCTGGAGAGAAACGATACAAAATGCTGAATTCTGGGAAATTAAGTCAGAACTTGAGACTAAAGCCCTGTCCCAAATCGCATCCTAAACCCTAGTGGTCTTACTCTACACTAGTGCACATTAAGTCTGCCATTTGAGACAGGGCCTAACGGCAGAGGAAATCTTGCTGCCATGAAACACATGAGTTAATGTGCTAATATTGAGTTAAAGCTTGCAGGGGATTGATGCAGTGAAGCTGAAGTAGTGTCAGCATTAGCGTGTTTGCTCTAGTAATACTCGCTCGTTTGTCAATCTCCAACAGCTCCGGCAAACAGACGTCCAGGCCTGTCAGGCTGGGGTTAGGAGGTGTGATTGGCTGATGTTTGACGGTGGACTGAAGCCAGGTGACTGGCGTATGCGTTCGATCCTTCCTTCTGTTTGTTTGCCTTCCTGCCTTTGTTTATTCTGGAGATTTCCTGTGTAAACGCAGCGCCACAGCATCGCTCTACTTTGGCGGAGAATTGGCTCAATTACATCAAATCTACTGAGCGGTTTATTTAATGCTGCCGCTTGAGCGAGGCTTTGTTTGTCTGCCAGGCTACGCTAAATCAAGCAAACCTTGTTTTAGCAGGCTTTTTGTAGGGGAATGCAGTGAATGATTTGTTAAGACTGTTTTCCAGTACAAATATCTACATTCTTAAATCAAGATACATTTACTTGAGATGCATTTTTCTGACCCCTCTGGCAGATATTTGTTCTTGTTTTAAGTAAAAGCTTAAAAGCACTCCATTTTTTTTTCAGGAAACAATACTTTATGTATTTTGTAAATTTGGTTCTGAAGTAAATATTTAACTTTTTAACATTTTGCTGAAAAAAAAAAGACAAAAAATGCTAAAAAAAAACAAACAAACAAAACAAAAAACAGTTTAGTAGTGAGTTTATATGGAGTGAGTTGTTTAAATCACAGTAATGGTAGATATCAAAATATAGATATTTTTGCATTTGAAATTTAATTAGAAAATTGTTTATTTGATACATAAACATATTAATATACTTTATTTATTGAGTGACTAAAATACTTCATCACTTTATTTATTTGGATCTTGATGGACTCAAATCATTAGATCACATGACATCCTGTAAAAATAAATAATTATATTATTATTAGATATTATGTTTAAAAAATAGTATATATGTACACAAGTTACTAGCATGTTGCTAGCATGATTACAAGTTATGATTAACAAGTTTCTAGCATGTTGATAGCCTGTTTTGAACGTGATTAGCATGTTGCTAGCATGATAAGCAAGTCACTAGCCTGTTTCTAATGTGATTAGCCTGTTGCTAGCATGATTAGCAAGTCATTAGCATGTAGGTAGGATGATTAGCAAGTAACTGCCATGTTGGTAGCCTGTTTCTAGCATGATTAGCATGTTTCTAGCATGTTGCTAGCATGATTAGCAAGTAACTAGCATGTTGGTAGCCTGTTTCTAGCATGATTAACATGTTTCTAGCATGTTGCTAGCATGATTAGTAAGTAACTACCATGTTGGTAGCCTGTTTCTAGCATGATTAGCATGTTTCTAGCATGTTGCTAGCATGATTAGCAAGTAACTAGCATGTTGGTAGCCTGTTTCTAGCATGATTAGCATGTTTCTAGCATGTTGCTAGCATGATTAGCAAGTAACTAGCATGTTGGTAGCCTGTTTCTATCATGATTAGCATGTTTCTAGCAAGTTGCTAGCATGATTAACAAGTTACTAGCATGTTGCTAGCATGATTAACAAGTTACTAGCATGTTGCTAGCCTGTTTCAAGCATGATTAGCTTGTTGTTAGCATGTTGTTAGCATGATTAACAAGTTACTAGCAAGGTACTTGCATGTTTTGGCATGATTAGTGGGTTACTTGCATGTTGCTAGCCTGTTTCTAGCACGATTAGCATGTTACTAGCATGAATAACAAGTTACTAGCATGTTGATAGCCTGTTTCTAGCATGATTAGCATGTTACTAGCATGTTGCTAGTATGATTAGCAAGTCTTTAGCATGTAGGTAGGATGATAAGCAAGTCACTAGCCTGTTTATAACGTGATTAGCATGTTGTTAGCATGTTTGTAGCATGGTTACCAAGTCATTAGCATGATGCTTGTGTATCTCTGTAAAAAAAAAATGTAAAAAAAAAATTATATTATTAGATATTATGTTTAAAAATATTTGTATATATATATATATATATATATATATATATATATATATATATATATATATATATATATATATATATATATACTGCAAGTCAAAGGTTTTTGAACGGCAAGATTTTTTTATGTTTTAAAAGTCTCTTCTGCTTAATTGTGAATTTATTTTTACTGTTTAAAACTGCTTTGTACTTGAATATATTTTAAAATGTAATTTATTCCTATGATTTAAGGCTGAATTTTTAACATAATTTCTCCAGTCAGAAATCCTTCAGAAATCATTCTAATATTCTGATTTGCTGTCAAAAAACATTGTTATTATTATGTTGAAAACAGCTGAGTAGACATTTTTCTTTTTTTTTTTTTTTTTTTTTTGATGAATAGAAAGTTGAGAAGAACAGCATTTATATGTTATTATATTTTATATTGATATAAAATCTTGTTTTCTGGGGAAAAAAAAAATCTTCCAAAATGAAGTCACTTTATGTTTAAAACCAGAAGAAGTGTATTGAACATGTTGTTCTAGCAGCACAAACGCAGGGCACAGAGTTACTGTGGAAGATCTGAACACCATCCTCCTGGAGCCCAGAGCCAGTTTCACACCGGAAACCTCTCAATTAATGACTGGAAAGAAGAAAAAAAGAAAACCAGCTTTAGATATCCATTCAAAGAGCAAAATCCATCTAAAAATGGAGGAGGAGGGGATCGGAGGAGAATCCCAGCAGGAGATTAAGAAGTTGTGCTGGTTCTCCGGTGGGACGTTGGAAGTGCTCCACAGCAAAACCGCATCTTTGTCTAATTAGCGGAGTTTGTTGGAGCGCTTAGCCTGCGGGAGACCGACTGAGCTCTCAGTGTTAATGAAGGATTAACCGCTCCGTCCACACGTCATGAGTGCAGTCCTCCTCATGCTTTCACAGGCCGCTGTGTCATTACTGCAGATGTGCTCCTGCTGACCGACCCACGCTGATCCTAACCGGCTAATTGAGCAAAGGCACGAGGTTCGGTCTGAAAACTAATTATTCTTCCATGAAAATCAAAGATTGTGGAAGTTAATTTGTGGTTATGAGAGTGAAACCTAAAAATAACTATTGGGGAACATTTGAAGAACGTTTGAGATATGTTCCTATCTATGAGTACATAGCTGGAAAATTTCTGAAATTAAAAAATTAAATTAGATTAGAAGTTCGAAGACAGACTTTCAGTTGGCTCGGAAAAGCTTAGCCAGGACGTTTTAAAAGTTTGACTGTTTGAAAAATCTTAATAATTTAAAATATTAAAGTCTGAATGTTTTAAGGCAAAACAGTCTATTAGAAAAACCGATTTGGTCAGACTGGTTGCTAGAGTGTTACTAGCATGTTGCTAGCATGATTAGCTGGTTACTAGCAAGGTACCAGATTGATATTAGCATGATTAACATGTTTCTGTCATGATTAGTAGGTTACTAGCATATTGCTAACCTGTTTCTAGCATTATTAGCATGTTGTTAGCATGATTAACAAGTTACTAGCATGTTGCTAGCATGATTCTTGCATGATTAGCTTGTTACTAGCAAGGTATTAGCATGTTAACATAACTTGCATGTTTCTAGTGTGGTTAACAAATCATTAGCACATAGCTAGCATGTAGGTAGCATGATTAGCCAGTCACTATCATGCTGCTAGCATGATTACCCTGTTACTAGCATGTTGCTAGCATGATTATCAAGTAGATAACATGTTCTTAACATGTTTCTCGCATGATTAACATGCTGTTAACATGATTAGCATGTTATTAGCAAGGTATTAATATGTTAACATAACTAGCATGTTTCTGTTGCTAGCCTTTTCCTAGCATTATTAACATGTTGGTAGCATGACCGGCAAGTAACATGAGTAGCATGTTGCTGGCATATTCCTTTCATGATTAGCAAGTCACTAGCATGTTGCTAGCCTGTTTCTATCATGACTAACATGTTACTAGCATGTTGTTAGCATGATTAACAAGTTACTAGCATGTTGCTAGCATGTTTCTTGCATGATTAGCTTGTTTTACTAGCAATGTACCAGATTGATATTAGCATGATTAACATGTTTCTGTCATGATTAGTAGGTTACTAGCATATTGCTAACCTGTTTCTAGCATTATTATCATGTTGTTAGCATGATTAACAAGTTACCAACATGTTGCTAGCATTATTAACAAGTAACTAGCATGTTGCTAACATGTTTCTAACATGATTAGCATGTTATTAGCAAGGTACCAGATTGATATTAGCATGATTAACATGTTTCTGTCATGATTAGTAGGTTACTAGCATATTGCTAACCTGTTTCTAGCATTATTATCATGTTGTTAGCATGATTAACAAGTTACCAACATGTTGCTAGCATGATTAACAAGTTACTAGCATGTTGCTAACATGTTTCTAGCATGATTAGCATGTTATTAGCAAGGTATTAGCATGTTAACATAACTTGCATGCTTCTAGTGTGGTTAACAAATCATTAGCACATAGCTAGCATGTAGGTAGCATGATTAGCCAGTCACTAGCATGCTGTTAGCGTGATTACCCTGTTACTAGCATGTTGCTAGCATGATTATCAAGTTGATATCATGTTGCAAACATGTTTCTAGCATGATTAACATGTTGTTAACATGATTAGCATGTTATTAACAAGGTATTAGTATGTTAACATAACTAGCATGTTTCTGCATGTTTCTGTTGCTAGCCTTTTCCTAGCATTATTAACATGCTGGTAGCATGACCGGCACGTATCATGATTAGCATGTTGCTGGCATATTCCTAGCATGATTAGCAAGTCACTAGCATGTTGCTAGCCTGTTTCTATCATGATTAACATGTTACTAGCATGTTGTTAACATTATTAACAAGTTATGGTTAACCAGGTACTAACATGTTGATAGCACATTGTTAACATGATTAGCATGTTGTCAGCATGATTAACAAGTTATGATTAACAAAGTACTAGCATGTTGATAGTCTGTTTCTAACACGATTAGCATGTTGTTAACATTATTAGCAAGTTACTAGCATGTTTCTAACATTAGTAAGTTACTAGAATGTTGCTAGCCTGTGTTTAGCATGATTAGCATGTTGATAGCATGATTAACAAGTTACTAACATGTTGATAGCCCGGTTTCGAACATGAATAGCATGTTGTTATCATGATTAGCAAGTCATTAGCATGTAGCTAGCATGTAAATAGGATGATTAGCAAGTCACTAGCATGTTGCTAGCCTGTTTCTATCATGATTAACACGTTATTAGCATGTTGCTACATGATTAGCATGCTTACCCTGCTGAAAAAAACAGTATATGCTGGTTAGGTATGTTTTGGTGCTGGGATGCTGGTTTTAGCTGGTTTATGCTGGTCCTTTGCTGGTTAATGCTGGTTTATGCTGGTCTTTTGCTGGTTAATGCTGGTCCTTTGCTGGTTAATGCTGGTTTATGCTGGTCTTTTGCTGGTTAATGCTGGTCCTTTGCTGGTTTATGCTGGTCCTTTGCTGGTTTATGCTGGTCCTTTGCTGGTTAATGCTGGTTTATGCTGGTCTTTTGCTGGTTAATGCTGGTCTTTTGCTGGTTAATGCTGGTCCTTTGCTGGTTAATGCTGGTCCTTTGCTGGTTAATGCTGGTCCTTTGCTGGTTTATGCTGGTCCTTTGCTGGTTAATGCTGGTCCTTTGCTTGGTCCAAGCTAATGCTGGTCATTAGCTTTTCCAAGCCATCTTAAATAAATCAGAACATTCTGTGACATAACGTAAATGGAACCTTCAAATAACGTTAGGAGAACATTCTGTGTTTAATTGGGTAGCAAAACAGCTGAATTCACAAAAATAACTCTTTAATATCTCAGAGAGCTCATTTGTGTCTGTTTTTGCATCTTCCAATGTCATTTTGGCTGAAAAACCTGAGACAAAGTTGATTCTTTGCTATGCCGAGCTGTGAAAAAGCAAAATTTCTTGGCTCTAAATATGTTCTGCTTACAGTGGGATCAACAACCTCGCTGTGTTATGAAGTGGTTTATGTACAAATGTGTTACCAGTCCTTCTCTTGCCCCTGAAGCCCATAAATCTGAAGATATACCACGCAGCTCAAGAACAGTCCATTACAAAGCGATGTAAGTGGAGGCTGTTGCTTGTTTACAACTCAATCATGTTGTTGAAAGCATTTTTACGACCCTCTGCCATAAATATTGGGGCAGATAAAGCGGAGATAAGCCGCAGAGAAGGACTAGATAAGAGGTTCGGGGCTAATGGTTTAGCATGTCTTCAGGCACGCCGACCACGGTAAATCAGCTCTGAAGATATGATATCTGTGTGCGCAACGACTGACCCGACGCCATCAAGTGCTCCTGCAGCTGATTTACTGCACATGCGACGCAGGAATAACTCGCATTTCCAACTGTAATGCACTGTTTGTCTTGCTTTTGGAAAAAATAGAGCTAGGGGTTCGTGCTAAAACCCTATTGTAATTACAAGGATTTTTAAAATTAGTTTTCTTCTCTAAAACTCATTGTGCAGACCAAACCGTAAGGCCTAAAGAGCTGAAACTTTGTCAGATGGTAGTAGTAGTGGCTCGCTACTCAGATTCAAAGACTTGGCCCAATCGGCCTATAGAGGGCGCTACAGTGATCAAAATGCAAAACTGCTCATAACTTCTAGATCTTGTCTTGGGTCAAAGCGGTTAAAGGCGAAGTCTGTTTTTTCCGCCATTTCTAAGTGAATTCAAAATGAACTAGTCCTAGGTTTTTCACCCGATTGGAATCAAACCAATGCAGAAATGTTCCCTGGACAGTGAATATCAATAGTTATTAAAAAAAAAAAAAGTTGAACTTTCGACACATGATCGTAAGGTGACGCCAAAACGTTCGAAAGAGGCGGAGCCACTTTTACTAAAATGGCTATAACATATTTATGATTTTTAACCTCATAAATATGCTATCATTTAACATTTTTATGACATAATTCTGATTTTGTATGCCAATTTGGATTTACAGTATGTAATAGTTTCTATTTTCCATTTCATAAATGACTTAATTTTGACTTTTTGTCAGAATTTCAACTTTTTATCTCTTAAGTGACTTAATTTTGACTTAAGTCATACTGACTTTTTCTGACTTTTCATCTCGTAAATATGATTAGTATGCCATAACTTTGACTTTTTGTCATAATCATGATTTTCATTTCATAAATGACATCTTTTTATCTCATAAGTGACTTAATTTTGACTTACCATTTGTCGCAGACTCAGAAAAAAATCGATTTTTGAAATCCTTGGGTCAAGGCGGTTATAAGCGAAGTCTGGTTTTCTGCCATTTTGAAGTAATTTAAAAATGTACTTTTGTGAACTAGTCTTAGGTTTTTCACCTGATTGGGAAAAAAAACAGTGCAGAAATGTTCCCTGAACAGTGAAAATCAATAATTATCAAAAAAAGATTCACGATCGCAAAGTGATGCCAAAACGTTACTAAAATGGCTATAACTCTTGAACAGAATGAGATATTTTTATGACATAATTCTGATTTTGTATGCCAATTTGGATTTACAGTATGTAATAGTTTCTATTTTTCATTTCATAAATGACTTAATTTTGACTTTTTGTCAGAATTTCAACTTTTTCATCTCATAAGTGACTTAATTTTGACATAAGTCATACTGACCTTTTCTGACTTTTCATCTCGTAAATATGATTAGTATGTCATAAATTTGACTTTTTGTCATAATCATGATTTTCATTTCATAAATGACTTAATTTTGACTTTTTGTCAGATTTTCATCTTTTTATCTCATAAGTGACTTAATTTTGACTTACCATTTGTACCATTTACCTTGGGTCAAGGCAGTTAAAAGCGAAGTCCGTTTTTTCTGCCATCTTGAAGTAATTTAAAAACTTACTTTTGCGAACTAATCTTAGGTTTTTCGCCTGATTGGAACCAAACAGTGCAGAAATGTTCCCTGAACAGTGAATATCAATAATTAATAATAATATAATAATAAAAAAAAGTTGAACTTTCGACTCACAATCGCAAAGGGGTGCCAAAATGTTTGAAAGAGGCGGGGCCACTTTTACTAAAATGGCTATAACTCTTGAACGGAATGAGATATCTTCACCAAACTTGGTACACATGTGTATAAGCTCAATCTTTGGTCAAATAAAAAAGAATACGCAGCTCTGCCACTTGGTGGCGCTATAAGACAGAAAAATAGCAATAACTACGTAAGTGTTAGTCCAATTGACCTGAAAATCGGTATGCAGTGTCTTTGTCCAATATGCCATAAGGGTCTATGGGGAGACATTGGCTTATCTTAAGAAACATGGCCGCTATTGGCCAATAAAATTTTAGCACTTATTAGACAAGCTAATAGCATGTTGCTAGCCTGTTTCTAGCATGGTTAGCATGTTGCTAGCATGTTTAAACCAAGTAAAACCAGATGATTCAGTAAAAAACAACTTAAAACCAGCCTAGGCTGGTTGTCTAGTCTTACCTGGTTTAAGCTTGGTTTGTCTAAGACCAGCCTGACCAGCTAAAAAGTGGCCAAAACCACTTTAAAACCAGCCTGGGAGATCGGCCAACCAGCTTAGGCTGCTTTTGTTTTTTGTTTTTTCAAGTTGGGAGTTTCAACTGTTCTGTAGCAAGATGAAAAAAACCATAAAACCGCTATAATTACGCAAGCGTTAGTCCAGTTGCCCTGAAAATTGGTATGCAGTGTCTATGAGGACATTGGCTTATCTCAAAAAACATGGCCGCCATCAGCCAATAAACTTTGAGCACCTATTAGACAAGCTTGACGGAGGCTGATCGGAACGTAACTCAGTGGGCATGTTTGACTCATGGCCCTAAAAGTCTGTACAAATTTTCAAAGAAATCAGCCACTAGTTGGCGCTAACCAGTTTTATAGCTCTGTAATCACGTGGTGTTTCACACATCCACACAATATGCATATCATTTGATAGATCTCCTCATAACGATCAACTTTGCCTCAAGAACCATTGCTGTCAATCAAATTGTTCATTAATTATTAACAAATATGTTCAAAAACTCCTAGGTTTTTTTGCTCTCAATCAAACCACTGCAGTGCAATTCTTTGGACTCTCTAGATTAATAATTATCAAAAAAAAAAAAAAAAAAAAAACATACCCAAAAGCCTATAAAACCTAAAAGAAAACTCAAAACTTTATAAAAGTTCTTGGAAACATGTGTCAGATGACTCTTAATAAGCATGCAAAGTTTCGGACCATTGGTGGTGCTATAACAGTTAAAAAGGCTTCAAAAACACAAGATTTCTATGCTGCCCTCCAAAGGCAAAGTACAGTAACTACGCCAACACTGAAACTGAGAAAAATGCCTTTAAAGTTTTTATGCCAACTAGTCAAACATGTTGACGCTTTCGTTTCTCTGAAACCGGACAAAATTGAACCAGTAGACTTTGCCACAAGACAAAACAGTTGTCACAAAGTCTCAATTTTGACCAAATGTGTAGTTACTGTGCTTTGCCTTTGGAGGGCAGTATGGTAATTAGCCCTTAAATTACCTATCATTTATTACAAAAATCTTTTATGTGCAACAAAATGTGTGTGAATCTGATCATGTTTAATGAACATAATAGTTTAACCATTTCATTTCTGTGTATGCTTTTGTTTGTGAGCGTATACAGTATGTAGATGTGTTCTGGTGTCAGCCTTTTGTTTCATGTTGGCCTACTCTCAAACAGCATTGAAGTCATAATGGCCTTCTTTGCTCGAACCCCGGGAATTGTGGCTTGCGGCTATTTTAATGTTTGAGTTTGTCTGTTCTTACCAGGGTTAACCAATGCTGACGGCGACGACTAGAGAACTGGTCAATGGGTCACGACCTCCACTCGACCCCTCATATACCACACATATCTAGACTTCAATCGACATGCATTTACTTGAGAAGCAAAATGACTACGGATGTAAAATCAGAGTTTAAGAGTTTATGCTTGAAATGAGATCTAAATCTGCCGGTGTGGTGAGAAAAATCAACACAGTTCAAAGAGAAAAGAGAATTATTTTTCTGACCCCACTGGCAGATCATTTGATGAGAGATATTTGAGCTCATATGGAGATTTCTGAGATTTTCTATCTTTGAGTTTGAGCTAAAATGTCTACTGAAACTCTAGATGTTTTATGACATAAAATTAGAAAACCGTCTAAATTATGAGATCATAAGTCAGTGTTGACTTACAAGCTCATTCATCTGGAAGTCTTAGTATGTCATATGTGACCCTGGACCACAAAACCAGTCATAAGGTTAAATTTTACAAAATTGAGATGTATACATCATATGAAAGCTCAATAAATAAGCTTTCTATTGATGTATGGTTTGTTAGGACAGGACAATATTTGGCCGAGATACATCTATTTGAAAATCTGGAATCTGAGGATGCAAAAAAATCAAAATACTGAGAAAATCACCTTTAAATTTGTCCAAATTAAGTTCTTAACAATGCATATTACTAATCAAAAATTACATTTTGATATATTTATAGTAGGAATTTTACAAAAAATCTTCATAGACATGATCTTTACTTCATTTCCTAATGATTTTTGGCATAAAAGAAAAATCAATAATTTTGACCCATACAATGTATTTTTGGCTATTGCTACAAATATACCCCAGCGACTTAAGACTGGTTTTGTGGTCCAGGGTCACATATTATTGACTAAAATAAATATACCATGATTATGCCATAATTACATTTTTTAATGACCATTCTGATTTAGTATGTCAATTTGGATTTACAGTATATCACAGTTTCTACTTTTTATTTCATAAATGACTTAATTATTATTATTATGACTTAGCATCTTAATCTTGACTTAATTCTGACTTTGCATCTCATAAAATGATTTAATGTCATAATTTAATCTTTTAATTTCATAAATATGACTTAATTTAGGACAAACTTAGTATGTCATAGAATTAACTTTATATCATTATTTGACTTATGTCCATTTTGATGTACAGTATGTCATAGTTTCTACTTTTTATTTCATAAATGTTGTAATTTTGAATTTTATTAACATTATTATGACTTAGCATCTTAATCTTTTCATCTCGTAAATATGATTAGTATGTCATAATTGTGACTTTTTGTGTCATAATCGTGATCTTCATCTCATAAATTACTTAATTTAGATTTTTTATGTCATAATTATGTCTTCATGTAATAACTTTTTATCTAATAAATAAGACTTAATATGTAATTATTTAGATGTTTGTCATAAATGACTTAATATGTGAAAATTAGGACTTTTAATTTGATATTTTTTTGTGTTGACTTAGAAACTCATTGATCTAGAAGTCTTAGTTTGTCATAATATTAACTTTATATCATAATTATGACTTTTAACCTCATAAATACTCCATAATTGATTTTTTTTTATTTTATTTTTTTTTTTGTCAATTTTGATTTACTGTATGTCATATAGATTTTCATTTCATAAATGACTTAATTTTGGCTTTTTGTGACAGACTTAGTATGTCTTAATTGCAACGTTTTGTCATAATTTCAGCTATTCATCTCATAAATCACTTAATTTTGACCTTTTATGTCATAATTATGACTTATCCTCTTATTTTCAACATAATTACAGCTGTTCATCTCGTAAGTCATAGATGTAAGTAAGTCTTAGTAAGTCATAATTTCAACTTCACCTCATAAATATGCCATAATTTCGACTTTTTAAGTAAATTAGTATTTCAACTTTGATTTACAGTATGTCATAGTTTCTCTTTCACTTTTTAGTGTTTGTAATTTCAGATATTAAGACGTCTTGACTAGTTTTGACCAGCAAATATGTCAGCTTCAACTTTTTATGTCATAATTATGATCTACTTTTTATCTTTCATCAAACTTAGTTTTGTTTTGTTTGTCAGAATTTCAACTTTGATCTCATAAAATGTGACTTAATTTTGACTTTTTATGTCATAATTATGATATATATATATGACAATTTTGGCATAATTCTGGCTTTTCATCTCATAAAATATAACTTAGTATGTCATTTCTACTTTTCATCTCATAAAGGCTTAATTTAGGCTTTTTATGTCATAATTATGAGAGAAAAAATCTAAATTATGGGTTGACTTAAAAGCTAATTGATCTAGAAGTCTTAGTTTGTCAAAAGATTAACTTTATATCATAATCATAACTTTTCATCTCATAAATATGGCATAATGACATAAAAGCAATGATTATGACATAAGTATGTTAATTTTGACATAATACTGACTTTTTATCTGGTAAATATGACCTATTCTGTCATAGTTTTGACTTTTCATGTCATAAAATAGGACTTAGTAAGTCGTTTCTACTTTACATCCCATAAATGACTTAATTTAGACGTTTTATGTCATAATTATGACTTTGTATGCCTTAATATTTACCTTTCATGTAATAACTGACTTTTATCTCATAAATATGTAATCATAAATGACTTAATATGTGATAATTAGACTTTTCATTTCATATTTATGTGTTGATTTACAAGCTCATTGATCTGGAAGTCTTAGTATGTCATAATATTAACTTTATATCTCAATTATGACTTTTCACCCCATAAAAATGTCAATATCAACTTTTCGATTTACAGTATGTCATCATTTCTACTTTTTATCTCATAAATATGGCTTTTTATGTCGTAATTATGACTTGGCACCTTAATTTCGACATAATTCAGACTTTTTACCTTGCAAATATGACTTAGTGTATTATAATTTTGACTTTTTCTGTCAATAATTCTGATAACAACATACTAGGTCCTATTTTACGACATGAAAAGTCAGAATTATTATAAAAATTATGACAGAATAAGTCATGTTTACAAGGTAAAAAGTTGGTATTATGCCAAAATTAAGCACTTAATTATTGCTTTTGTCATTATGACATAAAAAGTCGAAATTAAGTCCTATTTATGAAATGAAAAGTTAAAATTAAGACATATTACGTCATTTTATGAGATACAAAGTTGAAATTCTGACAAAAAGTCAAAATTAAGACCTTCATTAATAAATTAAAAGTAGAAACTGTGAGATAGAAGTCATAATTATGACATAGCAAAGTCAATAAGTCAATAATTATGACTTTATGATATAAAGTTAATCTTATGACGTACTAAGACTTCTAGATCAATGAGCTTTTAAGGCAACACTTATGATCCCAAGATTTTTTCTCTCATAATTATGACATAAAAAGCCTAAATTAAGCCTTTATGAGATGAAAAGTCGAAATGACATACCAAGCTATATTATATGCCATATAAAGAACAAATTATGGATCATGAATAACTTATTTTAAACTTTTTATGTCATAATTACTTTTTAATTTTCATGTAATAATTTACTTTTTGTCAGATAAATATTTAACTTTCATGTCATAAAGGACAATTAAGACTTTTATGTAATATTTATGATTTTTCAGAGCATGATTTATTTTCATTTTTGTTTTAGAGAAAAATCTCATGTGTAGTGTTTTAGTGTTTGTAATTTCAGAAATTAAAGACGTCTTGACCAGCAAATGTGTCAACTTCAGCTTTTTATGTCGTAATTATAATTTAGCATCTTCATTTCGGCATAATTCCAACTTTTTACTTTGTAAATATGTCTTAGTATATTATAATTTGGACTTTTTGTGTCACAATTCTGACTTTTCATGAAAAATATAGAAGGAAATATGGCTTAGTATGTCATTTCTGGTTTACATCTCATACATGACTTAATTTAGACATTTTATGTCTTAATTATGACGTAGTATATCATCATTTTGATTTTCATCTCATACAGTGTTGACTTTTTATCTCATAAAAAATGAAATAGGAGATCATAATTAGAGGTCATAATTATGAGAGAAAAGGTCTAAATAATGAGTTCATAAGTCGGTGTTGTCTTATAAGCTCATTGATCTGGAAGTCTTAGCATATCATATTAACTTTATGTCATAATTTTGATTTTTTTGTCAGAATTTTTACTTTTCATCTCATAAATATGACTTAATTTCAGCTTTTTGTCAAAATTTTATATCTCTTTATTTCTCATAAAAGTGACTTAATTTTGATTTATGTCATAATTATGACTTAGCATCTTAATTTGCACATAATTCAGAGTTTTCATCCTATAAATATGACTTTTCTTTCTTTTTAGACTAGTTTTGCCCAGCCGTTTGTCTAGTCCTCTTGTCCATGTCTCTGACTCCTTCAGTAATGTTTGTGTTTCTCACTCAGCGGATGCAAAATAAAAATAATGACCCATGCACTAAGATGTTTGTTTAAGTGTTTAAGGGATAAAAATGCAATTAGCTCGACATAAAAAAACAACTCAAGTCAATATAAAACTCTACCCTGCAAGAAAAAAAATCACTAAAGAAAGTAGCCCCTGTTGCTCGTGAGAAGATGGGAGAAAATCCAGTTGAAAGGAAACAGATTATAATTCTGTCACACTTTATGGTTTAACAGATTACAGTAGTTTAACTCTAATGACTCATTATGTGAGTCATCATGCGAAACTCCAATTATCCTCTGAGAACTACATACTGCCATTAGCCTGTTTAATCCAAAATGATCTGTTCAAAGAATAAATGGACAGTATAACTTCTGGATCTTTCAGCACAGTGGAACCAGAAGATAAACCAAACTTTAGCTAATGTAGTAAGATATTTGAGTACTACTGTTAAAGTAGTGCGCGTCTGTGCGCGCGTTGCGTCTCACGTGACGCATGTGGACGCGCAGCGGTGTGATTGCGCGCAGGAGGGACCTGAACCTCTCCAACACACTCTCTCACAAACACACTCATTCCCACTCATCTGTGTCTCCGTGTGTGTGTGTTTCATCTCAGAAATGCAGTTTAAAGCTTCGGATCAGCAGTGAGCGACGCGTGTGGAGATTTTATAACGTCGACGCTAATGAACGCGAACGCGGATCTGCGCTGCCAATAAACAGGATCTGTTTTGGAAAAAGGATTGTTTTCGAGTCGAAATATTCGGGTGAGTTCTGGTTTTTTGCCGTTTAGTAAGTGTGTGAAAGACTAATGGACACATAAGATGTTTGAATCATCTTCTTTTTGTGATATTCGCATTTGGAGAGTCTCACAACGCTTGGCGTTTGATGTTTTTCGCGTGGAGAAACTCTGGAGGAGCTCAAAGGAACAGCGTCCCAGGAGCTTCTGCTCTATTTCTAAACTCATTATCCAGGTCATTCTTTTAGAAAGGGCTGTGAAGTTGGCAGAAACACTGTGTAAACGCATTTCTTGCATGTGTGTCCAAGAGTTTTGACTCAGCTGTGCCTGTCACTTCAGTGACAACTGGTCTGCTACCCAGAACACTGAGGGTTATCTGCCATCTCGAGCTCAACCAGAAGGGTTTGATGGTTATCTGCAGAGTTTTTCCATTTAATTCCTCAAGGGCTGCTCCTCATGCTTTCTACTTCATGTCACTGATCCGTATCACTGGCTTTTTATAGACACTCTTAAAAAATAAAGCTGCTTTATTGGTGTTTAAGTCTTTATGAGTAACTTTTAACATCTATGGAAGCTTTTGATTGCACGAATTAGATGAAAGGTTCTTTGAGGAACCTAAGATGGCTCTTCTATGGCTTTTATTGAGTGCTAGCATTGAGTCCATGAAGAACCTTGAACATCCATGGAGCTTTCCATTGCACAAAATGTTGTTTTTAGTGGGAAAATATATTTTTTAGATCCTTTACACTAAGAAAACAATGGAAAATGGTTCTTCAAAGAACTTTTCAGTGATGGGTTCTTTGGTTCATATTGGCCATGACCATCAAAAAAAGTCTTCTGGAAGATTTGTACACTATTGCAGTTCTCAAATCTTTGAGATTCAATGCTGTTTGACCTCCAAGACATTGCGGTTTATGAAGCTGAACTCAAAAGAACTTGCATTTGGGTTTGTTCCTCATGTAAATCCATTGCATGACTTCTGAAGACTTGGAATATAGTGCAGAAATCATATACACTACTGTTGTGCTTTTATGCTATGTTTAGGAACTTGATCACCAATTCTTTTGGTGGAAATCATTGATTATGAATTTGTTTATGAATCCGACTGCGAAAGAAACAATATTTGGGTCTGTTCTTCACGTAAATCCATCGAATGACTTCTGAAGCCTTGGAATATAGTGCATATGAATCATATGGACTACTGTTATACAACTTTTGTGGTGTGTTTGTGTTATGTTTAGGAACTAGATCGCCAATTCTTTTAGTGGAACTCATTGCTTTTCCATATGAATCCGACTGCAAAAGAACTTAAATTTGGGTCTGCTCCTCGTGTAAATCCATTGCATGACTTCAGAAGACTTTGAATATATTGCATAAATCATATACACTACTGTTATGCAACTTTTGTTGTGCTTATGCTATTTTTAGGAACTTGATCACCAATTATTTAAGTGGAAATCATTGATTATGAATTCGTTTATGAATCCGACTGCAAAAGAAACAATATTTGGGTCTGTACCTCGTGTAAATCCATCATATGACTTCTGAAGAATATAGTGCATATGAATCATATGGACTACTGTAATACAACTTTGTTGTGCATTTATGTTATTTTTATGAACTAGATCGCCAATTCTTTGGATGTAAATCATTGCTTTTACATTTATTTAAGAATCTGACTGTAAAAGAACTTAAATTTGCATCTGTTCCTCATATAAATCTGTTGTTGAGTTCTAAAGACCAGGAATAGTACGTAAATCATATGAACTGCTGTTACACAACTTTTGTGGCCCTTTTATGTTTTTTTTAGGAACTAGATTGCCACCTTTTTGGTTGTAAATCATTGCTTTTGCATTTGTTTATGAATCCAACTGCAAAGGAACTTTAATTAGGGTCTGTTCCTCGTGTAAATCCATCGTATGACTTCTGAAGACTTGGAATATAGTGCATGAATCATATAGACTACTGTTATACAACTTTTGTGGTACATTTATGTTATTTTTAGGAACTAGATCGCCAATTCTTTAGAGGTAAATCATTGCTTTTGATTTTATGACTCTGTTGGCAAAAAAAAAAATAGATTTGGTATGATTTCTGAAGACTTGAAATATAGTGCATGGATCATATAGACTGCTTCTGTGGTGCTTTTATATTATTTTTAGGAACTAGTTAGCCACTTCTTTGGATGTAAATCATTGCTGTTGCATTTGACAATGAATCTGTCTGCAAAATAACTTTTTGGGGTCTGTTCCTCACGTAAATCCATCGCATGACTTCTGAAGACTTGGAATGTAGAGTATAAATCATATCTACTACTTTTGTGGTGCTTTTATATTATTTTTTAGAACCAGATCGCCTCTTCTTTGAATGCAAGTCATTGCTTTTGCATTTGTGTATGAATCCGACCGCAAAAGAGTTTCAATAATTGTCTGTTCTTCATGTAAATCCATCATATGGCGAATAAAGACCTGGGTTTTTGTGCTGCGTGAAGAATCTTCAAAATATCTACTTTTCAATTCCACCGTAGAACGGCTGGCCAATAGGTTAGCACTGGAAAAACTGACCGAATGTTAATTTTTCCAGTTCTAATCTGTTTTTGAGCCAGAAGGGAAGTTGAAATCAGATTGTACCATGGTACAGTAGGAGTTTATCTTCACTGATATCTATGACAGCAGTCATGAAGCCGTTTGCTCTGGTGCCAGCTGGCAGAGATCGGGCCCCACAGGGGAGAGCAAATGTCAACAGGACTCAGTTTCCATATGGAGACGCGTTCACCGGCGCGAGGCTCTGAGAGACGCATTCTCTCCTCGCCCTGTTCAAATGAGATCAAGATGATGCACAAAAGCCATTCAGGAGAAACTGACACATCTGTTGTTGGCATTGATGTGTGCTTGAAATAATTATTGGTCAATAAGCGATGTTTGATTTGAACTTTGGGCTCTTAAAGTCTTGGTGATGTTAAAGTTGATCAGTAGTTTGAGATGCTGGCGCTCTCTAGTGGTGCTGTGAGGCAGCGCATGGAGATCTGTGGTGTAAGCTGGACTGATTGGGATGGATAGATGGAAGGATGAATAAGCCTTTGGTTTGGATTTAGTGAGGTTTTTCTCCTTGGATAAACTCCTTAAGGTTTTCAACCAGGCCCACTAGACTTCCAGTGATTTAACATGAGACAAAACAAGAGAAGAAATGAAGAAGAATCTATTTAAAATTGTGATTTCCAGACCTGGAAAAGTCACATAACTTAATAAAATCGTATAACTTCTGGCTTTTTTATAATGAATACACTTAAATGTAATATTTTGACATTTAAGGCCTGGGAAATCTTTGATAATAGTAATAATCCTGAAGAGGTACTTGAAAAGTGCTTGAATTTTTGAATGTTTCGATGAAATAAGTGTTTAATTTTGTCTAGAATCACAACTTTTGAAGCAAAATTCATGCAATTCAAAAAACCTTTTTTCGTTTATTTCAGTTAATGTCATGAAACAATCGAGCTAAGCCAATAGTAGTACTGACAGTGTTGTGCAATCATGGCTGAAGACGTGAAAGGCGGAACAAATGAACCCATACAATTTGAGTCATTTACACTGAAACCGCTCCGATTGATTAAAACTCCTGACTTTGATCGTTCGTTTCAAGCGATTCACTGACAAAAAACAGATTAAAAAAAAAAAAAAAAAGAGGCATTCATCATTGCTTGTAACTATTTAAAAAATATTTTAAAACTCTGAATCAGTTAAACCATTGCATCACAAAAATTATTCATTATTTCAAAGCACTCCAATTGGATTGCCTATCACAAATCATTTGTTTCAGATTGAGACTTCAAATTGTGTATTGCGATCATTTGATTTAGATCAAAGCAGCTTAGTAAATCATTTTGCGATTTGAATCTTTCACATCAAATCATTCATGAAATGTAAATTCTGATCAAATTTAAAATCTAATTTAGATCTGAACTTCCGAGTGCAGGTTATGAATCATTTGATTCAGGTTGGTACTTCAGAGCGTGTCTTGTAACTTGTTTGATTTAGTTTGTGAATCATTTTGCAAATTGAATGATTCAAATCAAATGATTCCAGATCCGCATTATGAAGTCTGGATTTAAATAAAATTTAGATCAGGACTTCCGAACGTGGATTGCGAATCATTTGAGTCAGGTTGAATCATTTTATACAAATCAGAGCTTTGTGTGTCTCGAATCATTAGATTCCGGTCAGGAAGCACATATTTTGAAGCACATATTGCTTATTTGATCATGAATCCTTCAATGAACTGAATGATTCAAATCAAATGATTCACCAAATGCAATTTTAAAGTTGCCATCACAAATCATTTGATTTAGATCAGAACTTCATAGCAGGTTCACAAATCTTTAGCTTTAGATCAGAACTTTGTAACGCTGATTGTGAATCATTTAATTTAGATCGGAACGGGTTTGTGAATCATTTGCAAATTGAATGATTCAAATCAAATGATGTGCAATATGTGATTTGAAGTCCCAATCTAAATTAAATCCAGATTTGGACTTCAGAAATGAATCACAAATCATTTGATTTAGATCAGAACTTCAAAGCAGGTTTGTGAATCTTTTGCTTTACTTCGGAACTTGAGAGCATCGAATCATTTGATTCAGATCTGAACTTTGTGTTTTTTGACTCATTTGATTTAGATCGAAACAGGTTCATGAATCATTTGTGATTTAAATTATTCAAATCCAATGATTTTTCGATATGCATTTTCAAGTTCCAACCTGAAGAAAATCCAGATTTGGACTTTAGAAATGGATCATGAATCATTTGATTTAGATCAGAACTTGAGAGCACGGATTGCGAATAATTTGATTCAGATCAAGACTTCAAGTGATTCAGGTTGGGACTTCAGAGCGCGTATCGTGACTCATTTAATTTAGATCGGAATAGGTTTGTGAATCATTTGCAAATTGAATGATTCAAATCAAATGATGTGCAATATGTGATTTGAAGTCCCAATCTAAATAAAATCCAGATTTGGACTTCAGAAATGAATCACAAATCATTTGATTTAGATCAGAACTTCAAAGCAGGTTTGTGAATCTTTTTGCTTTACTTCGTAACTTGAGAGCATTGATTGCGAATCATTTGATTCAGATCAGAACTTTGTGTTTTGTGACTCATTTGATTTAGATCGGAACAGGTTCATGAATCATTTGTGATTTAAATGATTCAAATCCGATGATTTTTCGATATGCATTTTGAAGTTCCAATCTGAAGAAAATCCAGATTTGGACTTTAGAAATGGATCATGAATCATTTGATTTAGATCAGAACTTCAGAGCGGGTTCGTGAATCTTTTGCTTTAGATCAGAACTTGAGAGCAGGGATTGCAAATAATTTGATTCAGATAAGAACTTTGTGTTCCGTGTATCACTTTATTTAGATCGGAACAGGTTCATGAATCGTTTGCAAATGAAATGATTCACTACATGTTTTGAAGTCCAAATCTAAATCTAATTCAGATCGGGACTTCAGAACGTGAATCACGAATCATTTGATTTTGATCAGAACTTCAGAGCGGGTTTGTGAATCTTTTGCTTTAGATCGGAACTTTGTAACGCTGATTGCGAATAATTTGATTCAGATTAGAACTTTGTGTTCCGTGTATTACTTGATTTAGATCGGAACAGGTTCATGAATCATTTGTGATTTAAATGATTCAAATCCAATGATTTTCGATATGTATTTTGAAGTTCCAATCTGAAGAAAATCCAGATTTGGACTTCAGAAATGAATCACAAATCATTTGATTTAGATCAGAACTTCAAAGCAGGTTCGTGAATCTTTTGCTTTACTTCAGAACTTGAGAGCATTGATTGCGAATCATTTGATTCAGATCTGAACTTTGTGTTTTGTGACTCATTTGATTTAGATCGGAACAGGTTCATGAATCATTTGCAAATGAAATGATTCGCTATACATGTTTTGAAGTCTAAATCTAATTCGGATCGGGACTTCAGAACGTGAATCATGAATCATTTGATTTTGATCAAAACTTCAGAGCGGGTTTGTGAATCTTTTGCTTTAGATCGGAACTTTGTAACGCTGGTTGCGAATAATTTGATTCAGATTAGAACTTTGTGTTCCGTGTATCACTTGATTTATATCGGAACAGGTTCATGAATCATTTGCAAATGAAATGATTCACTACATGTTTTGAAGTCCAAATCTAAATCTAATTCCAATTCAGATCAGAACTTTGTGTTTTGTGACTCATTTGATTTAGATCGGAACAGGTTCATGAATCATTTGTGATTTAAATGATTCAAATCCAATGATTTTTTTCGATATGCATTTTGAAGTTCCAGTCTGAAGAAAATCCACATTTGGACTTTAGAAATGGATCATGAATCATTTGATCATTTAGATCAGAATTTGAGAGCACGGATTGCGAATAATTTGATTCAGATTAGAACTTTGTGTTCCGTGTATCACTTGATTTAGATCGGAACAGGTTCATGAATCATTTGCAAATGAAATGATTCGCTATACATGTTTTGAAGTCCAAATCTAAATCTAATTCTGATCGTGAATCACAAATCATTTGATTTAGATCAGAACTTCAGAGCGGGTTCGTGAATCTTTTGCTTTAGATCAGAACTTGAGAGCACGGATTGCAAATAATTTGATTCAGATCAAGAGTGATTCAGGTTGGGACTTCAGAGCGCGTACCGTGACTCATTTAATTTAGATCGGAATAGTTTTGTGAATCATTTGCGAATTGAATGATTCAAATCCAATGATTTGTGATACACATTTGAAAGTCCCATCTAATTAAAATCCCGATTCGGACTTCAGAAATGGATCACGAATCATTTGATTCGGATCAGAGCTTTGTGTTTTGTGATTCACTTGATTTAGATCAGAACAGGTTCATGAACCATTTGCAAATTGAATGATTCAAATCAAATGATTCGCTATACATGTTTTGAAGTCCCAATCTAAATCTAATTCAGATCTGAATTTCAAAACATGTATCACGAATCACAAATCATTTGATTTAGATCAGAACTTCAGAGCTGGTTCATGAATCTTTTACTTGATTTAGATCCGAACGGGTTCATGAATCATTTGAAAACTGAATGATTCAACTTTAATGATTCGCTATACATGTTTTGATGTCCCAATCTAAATCTAATTCAGATCACGATTTCAGAGCGTAGATTGCAGATAATGATTCAGATCGGGACTTTGGTGCCTGTTCACGTATCATTTGTCTCATGACAGGATTTTGGACCAATTTTTTTTTTCATTTTTATTTTGTTTATTGAAAAGTAGTCAGACTATTAATCCAGTAGTTTTAAAAACTTTATACACACAAAAATCCGTAAAGAAAATTAACAGTGGTTTTACTTTTACTATGGTAATACTTAAGTATTTTTATTGGTATATTTTTTATCTATTTCACTCTTTTTAGCATTTGAAATGCAAGATCTGTGATTGAAGTAGTGCTTGAAGTCTGCCTGAAATTTTATTTTACAGTATCTGTACGAACCCTGGAAACAGATTTACAACTTTTAATTCGATAGTAATTGAGTAATAAAAAAGAAAAGTGGTGTCACTGTCAACACATTTGTTAAATTCTGAATCAGCTCCTTAAGAGTTCATTTAGTCATTATTTTGGGAATAGATTCATAAAGGTTGGGAACCGCAGCTTTATCTGGTCCGTTCAGTTGGATCACAAGTCTGATTGCTTGTTTTAAACAAAACGGCAAGGATAACTAAGGAAAATGTGCACCGACGAGGCTTTTAGCAGATTTTAGTAGTGCAAATAGTCCAAAGAAACAGCTGTCCTAGTTTTCCATTGCTCATAAATGCTTGTGTTTTTCAGCTGTCATGTTTGAGTATGCAGCATTCTCTAAGCTCAGGTCTGGTCTGATGGTGTTGAAGTGCGTGTTTGGCGTGAGATTACAGGGCCGCTCACATATAAACAGATGGAGCGTGTGAGTGTATGTGGCAGTGGAGCCGGTGTGTGTTGATTTAACGCCTCTAACACAGAGCCACGCTTGTGTCCGGCTCAACCAATCACAGCTTTTCTAGCGCCGCCGAGAGTGGACACGCGTCTGAACTCCTCCGGAGCGAATAACAGCGTCTTTCATGAAGGAGCGCTGGACATTTAGATGTTGTCAGAAGGCCGGGATTTGTGGGATGAACAGCAGTGCCAGAGGGAATGTGAGGATTGCTGTTAAGCCCAGGTGTGTCTGTGATGGAGGAAACTAATTGCTGTTAATCATAATTAGATTTTCATTGTTAATGTTGACTTAGTTTATCCACATTATGTGTTGATGGAGAATCACCTGGAAACGTGACGAAAGGATTCATTGAGCTGGATCATCCTGAGGCTTGTGCGGGAAGTTTCCCATCGGCCTGTTCGCATAGTATGATCTTAGAGTAAGATTATGAGAATAAAGTCAAAATGTTTCAAGAATAAGTCAAAATTCTGAGTATAATGCTTTAGTATTTCGACTTTTCCATAATTGTCTTCATTCTCAAAACATTTTGACTTTATTCTTGACGTTTTTAGGCTTTATTCTCAAACATTTCAACTAAATTCTTGTAATTTAGTCTTCATTCTCTAAACATTTTGACTTTATTCATTAAGTATTTTAACTTTATTTTTAAAATATTTCAACGTTATTCGTGAAGTATTTAGGCTTTATTCTCGAACTTCAACTTTATTCTCAAAACATTTCAACTTTAAGTATTTCTAAGTATTTTGACTTTATTCTCGAAACATTTTGACTTCATTCTCGAAACATTTCAACATTATGCTCAAAACATTTTGACTTTATTCTTGTAATTCTGACTTTATTCTCCAAGTATTTCAACTAAATTCTTGTAATTTAGTCTTCATTCTCTAAACATTTTGACTTTATTCATTAAGTATTTTAACTTTATTTTTAAAATATTTCAACGTTATTTGTGAAGTATTTAGGCTTTATTCTCAAACTTCAACTTTATTCTCAAAACATTTTGACTTCATTCTCGAAACATTTCAACATTATGCTCAAAACATTTTGACTTTATTCTTGACGTTTTTAGGCTTTACTCTCGAATTTAGACTTTATTCTCAAAACATTTCAACTTTAAGTATTTCTAAATATTTAGGCTTTATTCTTGTAATTCCGACTTTATTCTTGTATTTCAACTAAATTCTTGTAATTTAGTCTTCATTCTCGAAACATTTTGACTTTATTCATTTAAGTATTTTAACTTTATTTTTAAAATATTTCAACGTTATTCGTGAAGTATTTAGGCTTTATTCTCAAACTTCAACTTTATTCTCAAAACATTTCAACTTCAAATATTTCTAAGTATTTTGACTTTGTTCTCGTAATTTTGACTTTATTCTTAAAACTTTTCAACGTTATTCTTTAAGTATTTAGACTTTATTTTTTGTCATTTCGACTTTATTCATAAAACATTAAGATTTCATTATCGAAACATTTCAACTTTATTTGTTAGGTATTTGGACTTTATTCTTGTAATTCCGACTTTATTCTCCAAGTATTTCAACTAAATTCTTGTAATTTAGTCTTCATTCTCGAAACATTTTGACTTTATTCATTAAGTATTTTAGCTTTTATTTTTAAAATATTTCAACGTTATTCTTGAAGTATTTAGGCTTTATTCTCGAACTTCAACTTTATTCTCAAAACATTTCAACTTTAAGTATTTCTAAGTATTTTGACTTCATTCTCGAAACATTTCAACATTATGCTCAAAACATTTTGACTTTATTCTTGAAGTATTTAGGCTTTATTCTCGAATTTAGACTTTATTCTCAAAACATTTCAACTTTAAGTATTTCTAAATATTTAGGCTTTATTCTTGTAATTCCGACTTTATTCTCCAAGTATTTCAACTAAATTCTTGTAATTTAGTCTTCATTCTCTAAACATTTTGACTTTATTCATTAAGTATTTTAACTTTATTTTTAAAATATTTCAACGTTATTCGTGAAGTATTTAGGCTTTATTCTCAAACTTCAACTTTATTCTCAAAACATTTCAACTTTAAGTATTTTGACTTTATTCTCGTAATTTTGACTTCTTTCTCGAAACATTTTGACTTTATTCTGAAAACTTTTCAACGTTATTCTTTAAGTATTTAGACTTTGTTTTTGTCATTTCGACTTCATTCTCAAAAAAATGTTGTCTTTTTATTTCATTCTCGAAACATTTCAACTTTATTCTTGTAATTTTGACTTTATTCATAAAACATTAAGATTTCATTATCCAAACATTTCGACTTTATTTGTTAGGTATTTGGACTTTATTCTTGTAATTCTGACTTTATTCTCCAAGTATTTCAACTAAATTCTTGTAATTTAGTCTTCATTCTCTAAACATTTTGACTTTATTCATTAAGTATTTTAACTTTTATTTTTAAAATATTTCAACGTTATTCTTGAAGTATTTAGGCTTTATTCTCGAACTTCAACTTTATTCTCGAAACATTTCGACTTAATTTGTTAGGTATTTGGACTTTATTCTTTTAATTTTGACTTTATTCTCAAATTAATTAAACTTTATTCTCATAGTTTTGACCTTATTAGTGTTTTGGCTTTTCTTGAAGTTTTTCAACTTTATTCTCAAAATATTTTGTCTTTATTCTTGTAATTTGAACTTTATTCTCATAATTTTTACTTTATTCTAAAAAAAAAAATGGACTTAATTCTTGAAATATTTCAACTTCATTCTCATAATTTTTACTTGATTGTATTGTATTTTATTGTGTCACTGTATTTCGCCTTTTATCTTTAAATGAATGTTTAGAATGAATCATTTCTTTAAATGATTTATGACTATAATCTTCTCAAAATGTTTAGAGAATAAACAAATATTATAAATGTATGAAGTACCTCCGAGTATTTCTTTCTGGCTACTTTGTATAGGTTTCTATGTACTTTGTACTGGTTTGAGGCTGGGATTCAGTGCATTGGAAGTGAAAGTACTTGATTAAAATATAATATGTGTGGAGAGGATTCACTCAGTATCGCTCTCATTTTTTGACCAAGATGGCTTTTCGAGGCTTTTGCATTTGGAACTCTTCATATATAGTCAAAATATTTACACTTTGTTTCAACTTCATTCTCGTAGTATTTTGACTTTATTCTAGAAGTATTTAGACTTTTATTTGTGAAGTATTTTGAATTTACTCTCAAAACTTTTGACTTTATTCTCGAAAAATTAACTTTATTATTTAATTTCAGATTTATTTTTGAAACATTTCGTCTTCATTCTCAAAAAATTTCAACTTTATTCTCAAAAAATTCCAACTTTATTCTCGTAATATTGACTTCATTCTCGAAACATTTTGACTTTATTTGTGAAGTATTTCAACTTTATTCTCAAAACATTTTGACTTTATTCGTAAAGTATTCCAAAGTATTTCAGCTTTATTCTCTAAGTATTTGACTTTACTTTCAAACATTTCAACTTTATTCTCAAACCATTTCAAATTATTTTCGAAAAATACCGACTTTATTCGTGAAGTATTTCAGCTTTATTCTCAAACCATTTCAACATTATTCTTTAAGTTTTTACACTTTATTCAAAATTTTCAAATGTATTCTCAAAACATTTTGCTTCTCTGTTAGTCATAGTAGACACATGCTAACAACTTGCTAATCATGCTAGCAACATACTAGCAACTTGCTAATCATGTTAGAAAAGTGCTAGCAACATGCTAAAAACATGCTAGCAACCTGCTAATCATGATAGAAACATGTTAGCAACTTGTTAATGTTGGAAACATGCTAGCAACATGCTAATCATGCAAAAAATGCTAATAATGCTAGCAACATGCTAATCATGTTAGAAACATGTTATCTATCAAACAATAAGCTTTTACAACTCATTTAAACTTCAAACTATTTCAGACTGAAAACCCTCAAACTTAAAACTTTTAAAACTTGGAAATCTTTTTTTTTTAAACCGTTCAAACCGTTTCCAAACTTCCTGGTCTAGTTTTTAGTTGTAGTTCAAATTATTTTCATCTCGTTATGGATTATGAACACATTATAAACATCTTAATGATGGTTGTGGATTGCTTGTGGATTATTGTGATGTTTTTATCAGCTGTTTGGACTCTCATTCTGACGGCACCCATTCACATCCATTAGTAAAAAAAAAAAAGTAATTTTAGTTAAAAATGTCCTAATGATGGATTTGTTTCAGCTTTTGTCATCACCAGATGTTAACTGATGGACTGAAGTGGTTGTGGATTACTTGTGGATTATTGTGATGTTTTTATCAGCTGTTTGGACTCTCGTTCTGACGGCACCCATTCACATCCATTAGTAAAAAAAAAAAGTAATTTTAGTTAAAAATGTGGATTTTTTCAGCTTTTGTCATCACCAGATGTTAACTGATGGACTGAAGTGGTGGTGGATTACTTGTGGATTATTGTGATGTTTTTATCAGCTGTTTGGACTCTCGTTCTGACGGCACCCATTCACATCCATTGGTGAGCAAGTGATGCAATGCTGCATTTCTCCAAATCTGATGAAGAAACAAACTCATCCTCATCTTGCATGACCTGAGTGTGACTGCATTTCCAGCACATTTTCATTCACTGCTTTAAATTGAGTTAGTGGAGCTAATGCATGTTTATAGTGTGATTTGATTGGAACTATGTTAGATGGTGGAACTTAAATGCACTTCTTGTTGACTTTAATCAGCTCTGTGAAATCAAAGTCAAAGCTGTAGTTTCTTATCTCCGTCCGAGTGATAAAAGCCTCATTAGTCGTGACTTTGCAGAGAAATGTTGGATTTGTGTTCAGGCCTCATTAGCGGCGGATCTGATCGAGCGAATGGGATCCTGCCGTCGCTGACACATGCTATGCATTATTCTGGTTTCTGTTTCATAGCGTGTGCCGTGCGATGCAGCGGATGTGGATATTTCGTCCTCCCTGCCAGCTAGAATTGTGGGAAATAATCAACAGGCCGCTGTGTTGAGTTGGCTGTGTGTTCATACTGTATGTGGTTTCCTGTGTGTGTTTGGAGGATGTGGTGAGGTGAGGTCAAAGGTCAGGCTACAGGTGGGTCAATATTGACAGAGTGCCACAGTGAGGACAGTGATTCAGAGATGTGTGTGTGTTCAGACAGACAGACAGACGGAGCTGATCAAAGCGCAGGAGTTTGTTTGGGAGACTCACACTGTCTTCCTGCTCGAGGCTGAAAGAAAACAGCAGAACAGCAGAAAACCAGATGTGCACAGACACACACTCACTGTTGAGTTCGGGCTTTTAAATTCAATGCAAAGTGACTCCACACATGATTGTTCTTTTGACATGTTTCTGCAAAGTCTGTCAACATGGGCCTCATCTTTATTAATGGATCTCATTCTTGGTTTTGTGAACATGTTGTGCAGTTTCTTGTGGGTTTGCAGCAGTGTTGTTTAAATTATGTGGGGGAAAAGTAAAAGCTTTTTAAGTTAGCTTCTAACAATGCATTGGATGGGGCAAAATTGTCAATTTTCTATTGATGCCAAAAATCACACTGCAAAAAATGCTTTTCTTACTTAGATTTTTTGTCTTGTTTCCAGCCAAAATATCTAAAAATTCTTGAATCAGGAATGATTTTCTAGACAAGTAAAAATTTGTGTCTTGTTTTTAGTAAAAACAAGTCAAAATTAGGTGAGTTTTTGCTTGAAACAAGCAATATAATCTGCCAGTGGGGTAAGAAAAATAATCTAGTTGTCTGCTTGAAATAAGATTTTTTTTCTCACCCCATTGGCAAATTATTTTGCTTGTTTTAAGCAAAAACTCACCTAATTTTGACTTGTTTTTACTAAAAACAAGACACAAATTTTTACTTGTCTAGAAAATCCTTCCTGATTCAAGAATTTTTAGATATTTTGGCTGGAAACAAGACTAAATCTAAGTAAGAAAAGCATTTTTTGCAGTGCATGAGGATATTAAGTAAAGATCATGTTTAATGAAGATATCTTGTAAATTTCCTACCGTAAATGTGTCAAAACTTAATGTTTGATTAGTAATATGCATTGCCTAGAGAACTTCATTTGGACAACTTTAGAGGCGATTTTATCAATTTATGCAGCTTTCATGTAAATATTTTCAAAATGTACCCTTATGACTGGTTTTGTAGTCTAGGGTCACATTTTTTTTTATTTCTAGTCAGGTATTTATAAATTTTTTTGGACAAATATGTAAACATTGTGTGTTTGAGTGTAGGGAATCAAATGCAGAAAAAACAAACAAGTCATGTTTTGCACTTTTATTAAATAAGTAGACGAAAGAATAATTATTAATATAATAAATATGCATCAGTATAACAGTACATAATGAAAAGTATTTAAAATGTTCAAAATATATTTTCCAGTGATTCAAACCATCTCCGTAATTTTTTACAAAAAAAAAATAATAATAATAATTACATGCAGACTCAAGTCTAAAATTGCATTAAAACATTTTACATTATTGCATTGTCACTTTATTGCAAAATTATTTGACAAATAAATGTATGTGTTCTGGATATTGAAACTCACTGAGCAGATCTTTGATGTTTTATCTAAAATTCAAGTAATTTATTTGTGGATCAATCACCATCTACGGCTGCATGATTCTGAATAAATGGAGAATAACAATTTTATTTTTAAAATGAATATCACTATTCTCCTACTATAATTCTGAGAAAGACAAAAAAAAAAAACAATAAAACAAAATAGCATGTAATTTACTAGAGTTTCTACTAAAATGTCTGCAGTCTATTAATAAAATCTATTCAATATTCAACGAATTGTTAAAAAAATTAAGTTTAACAAATGATTCAAAGACTTACTCACCAAGAAGTAACTTTTTTTTTTGAACCAATCTCTTTTTCATCAGTCACTTGTCCACACCTGCTGGCGTTGTGTTGTATTAGAGACAATCTTGATTTAAAGCATGGTCACTTGAACACAAAAAGGTGATTTGTTCTATTTTGTTCGCTACTGTAGACAACAGTGTTTATATCCGAACTATAAACTTTTATTCCAGTGCTTTTGTGATTATTTGGATGTGTGTAACACAGAAACAGCAATACAAAATCCTGTGTAAAAATGTTTCATATGCATTAAACTGTTCTCTCTGGGCAGATTTGAATGCCACATTGTGATTCCAGGCTTTAATAAACATAGCCGTCATTTACAGTGCCTTGCAAAAGTATTCATACCCCTTCATTTTTTTCACATTTTGTTTTGTTGCAGCATTATGTTAAACTGCTTTAAATTAGTTTTTCCCCCACATCAGTTTACACTCCATACTCCATAATAATGACTAAGCACAAACCAGATTTGCAAATTTGACAAATGTATTAAAAATAAAACACTGAAATAAGCACATTGCATAAGTATTCATACCCTTAACTCAGTTCATAGTTGAAGCACCTTTACAGCCTCAAGTGTTTTTGGGTCTGATGTGAGCATCTTTGCACATCTGCATTTGGCAATTATCTGCCATTCTTTGCCTCACCTTTTCACCTCTCCATCTCTGTCAGAGATTTTCTCGAGTCCTAGTTGTTCCAGTCGTCTTCCATTATGGAGAATGCTTCTGTCAACCTTCAATGCAGCAGATTTGTTTCTGAACTCTTCTCTAGATCATCGCCTTAACGCAAGTCTGTCTCTGAGCTCTACAGGCAGTTATCTTGGTTTTTGCTCTGATCTGCATTTTCAGCTGTTAGACCTTTTCTGAGAGGTGTGTGTCTTTCTAAATCAGACTCATTCAAATGAATTTGCCACAGTTTAACTCCACTCCAAGTGTAGGAACATTTAGAAGCAATATGAATGCTCCTGAGATACATTTCCAGTGTCCCAGAAAAGGGTATGAATACTTATGCAAATGGATCTTTTCAGCTTTTTATTTCTCATAAATTTGCACAAATGTTTAAAACCTATTTTTTGCTTTCCATTATGGAGTAGGGAGTGTAGGTTGATGTGGGAAAAACGTTTTTTAAAGTAGTTTAACATAAGGCAGCAACAAAACAAAATGTGTAAAAAATGAAGGGGTATGAATACTTTGGCAAGGCACTGTATGAACATGATTGCATTAGTGCTTGAATCTGTTGGCGATCTGGCTCTGTAAATATCGAAAAACATCAAACAAGGCCTTCAAAGCTGTGTTTAGGTGAATGAAAACATACGGTAAGCAGTAAACTATCTACGAAACACTGCTTTTCTTAATGCACAGTTGGATTTCTAGCACTTGGAGAACAAATAAAAGTTATAAAACAAGTGAATGGACACTTTTGGCAAAACATCAGGGCCTCGCAATGCCACTGAAATATAACTTCATTCAGCAGTGAAGCATGATCTAAACATTGATGTTGGTGAATGATCAGAACAAGGTGAACAAGGCTCAGTGAAGGAGTTTCCTCTGGTGTCAGCATGAGCTCATTAAGATTCCTGAGTGAAGCGCTCCATCATCCGCCGCTCGACTCATTAAAGAACTTGAGACACTTAATTGGCCACCATTGAAATCATTAAGGGCAGCAGTAAAGTCGAAATCAGAGGCCCAGAATTACAGCCTTGCTCTGAAACCTCCCCAAACCCCTCTCAGATCTTGTTAACTCAAATGCAGATGTTAAAACTACCCACAATCCCCCTCGTTAAGCGCGGCTCGTAATGGATTTGACCAAAGCGACGACGCGCACGGACCGACCCGACGGAGATGTGACCTGTGACCTCTGACCTCTGGTCCCCCAGTGGCCCTTCAGAAGCAGGTTTCATTGCTCCGCATCGGCCCCTTATGTGTGCCGTTCAGCTATACTTCACTTCACTGACCCTAAAGGTCGGCTGTTCCTAACCTTTTGATCCAAACTCAAGTGTGAATCAATAGAGAATGAGCTTCCACTCCATAAACACCAAACTAACCTTGTTCACGCACCTCACGTCTTCGTTTGAGAAACATATTTTAACATCCAAAGCGATCCAGTTTTGTCTTTATGCCATCACAAGCTGTTTTAGAAGTAGGGTTATTATAGTGAATTAATACTAAACCATATATGTTTAAATAAATACATAAATAATAGAATAATATTTACTATATATATAATTTTTTTATATATATTTATATGAAATGTATATATTTATTTATTAAAAAAATTATATATATATATATATATATATATATATATATATATATATTAGGGCTGGGACACGATTAATCGCATCCAAAATAAAAGTTTATGTTAACATACTAAATGTGTGTTTACTGTGTATATTTATTATGTATATATAAATACACACACATACATGTATAGCCTTTAAAAAATACTTATATGTGTGGATAGTTATATTTGTATTTAATTTAGATTATATATAGAATTATAAATATTTTATTTATTTTAATTGAATTTTTATTTCAGTTTTCTTTAATATACATGTTTGTGTGTGTATTTATATATACATAATAAATATACACAGTAAACACACATTTAGTATGTTAACATAAACTTTTATTTGGATGCGATTAATCGCGATTAATCGTGTCCCAGCCCTAATATATATATATATATATATATATATATATATATATATATATAGGTAAATGGCCAAAAACAGGCTTAATTTTCTATAAATGAAACAGTTGTTTTTGTGTGAAATATAACCTGCAGTTTTCCTTGAATTGTTGAGTGTGGCTTTACAAATAGGAGAATGTGATTTGGAGAGCATCTGATGAACTGAATTAGTAGGATTGTGTGTCTTTGTTGTGTAAGTAAACCGTTACATTGTCACTAAACTGTCAGAACAGAAACCCCACTCGACCTCGCTGGTCTCTGTGTGTGTGTGTGTGTGTGTGTGTGTGTGTGTGTGTGTGTGTGTGTGTGTGTGTGTGTGTGTGTGTGTGTGTGTGTGTGTGTGTGTGTGTGTGTGTGTGTGTGTGTGTGTGTGTGAGTGTGTGAGTGTGTGAGTGTGTGTGTGTGTGTGTTAGAGATGCTCCGATCAGCATTTTGGGGCCGATCACCGATTACCGATCACCAAGATCATGATCTGCCGATTGCCGATCACAGAATGGCAGGGGAATGGGAATCTTTGATCTATAATCTAGCAGAGTTTGCACCATTTGTAGAAATGAAACTAACTCTAAATTAACTATATTGAAGAAAAAAAACCTCTAGAAATAGGCTACAGTCAAGATC
>NC_133385.1:2103798-2180851 GCF_049309525.1 Garra rufa
ATTCAGTCGTGGCTGTGAGAACCTCGGAGTGGCCAGAAAACTTACCTGCCCATTACCTGCTTGCATGGAGATACTCGCCAAGTACCGGCCCGTAAAGTCACCATCTCGACTTCCCAAGGCATCTGGCCGGTGGAGGCTAGCCTGGTGAAGGACCTGCCGGTGGCCCCTGCTGTACTGTGTCGCTCAGCGGAGGGGGGAGGAGAAGAAATTACTGGTGGTACCCCAGACGAAGACCGAAACCATTCTAGAGCTGGCGCATTCCCAGGTCAATTCGGGGCAGCCAACACCACCCAGCGCATCCGCGACCGCTTTCACTGGCCAGGCCTAGAGGCTAAAGTAAAGCGGTTCTGCCAAGCCTGCCCAACCTGCCAGGTCACGTCGCCCAGGATCCCTCCCCCCAGCCCGCTCATACCACTGCCCATCATCGACGTGCCCTTCGAGTGGATTGGAATGGACATAGTGGGGCCGTTGCCGAAGTCTGCTTGCGGTCACAAGCACATCCTGGTGATTGTCGACTATGCCACCCAGTACCCAGAGGCAGTCCCCCTGCGGAAAGCCACCGCCAAGTCCATCGCCCAGGAGCTGTTTCTGCTGGCCAGCCGAGTTGGCCTCCCCTTGGAGATACTGACTGACCAGGAAATCCCGTTCATGTCCCGGCTGATGCCGGATCTCTGCAGGCTGCTGCGGGTGAAGCAGTTGAGGACCACAGTGTACCACCCGCAAACGGACGGACTCGTGGAGAGATTCAACCAGACCCTTTGAGACGTGTTACAGCAGAGAATAAGTGGGTTCGGGATCTCATGCTCCCCTACGTACTCTTCGGGATCCGCGAAATCTCCCAGGCCTCAACTAGCTTTACCCCCTTCGAGCTCCTTTTCGGCCGTCAACCTCGTGGGCTCCTGGATGTGGCCAGGGAAGCTTGTGAGCAGCAGCCTGCCCCTCATCGTACCATCGTCGAACACGTCCGACAGATGAGGGAACGGATCGATCGAGTGATGCCATTGGTCTGGGAGCATCTAAGCAAGGCCCAGCAAGCACAGCAACTCCACTACAACCGGGCAGCCCAACCACGGGAATTCCAGCCTGGAGACCGCATCATGGTCCTGATCCTCAGGAATGGAAGACAGAACTGTAATGTATAGTGGCATCTAGATAATGCAATTACATATTGACTAATTTTTTTTTTAATAGATTGAGGCATTTTCAAATGAATAGATAATATAATAATATTAATTTATTCAAGTCATAGTTTAATTGTATATGTGTGTTTCTAGGCACCAGAGGTATTGTGGCAGGTGCAGATCTTGCAGCAGTATACAGAGACACATGAAGGAGCTATGACACAAACTCTCTCATTCATGATTTTTTTTCCTGGAGCAGATTCTTACCACCGGTTTAAGAGATGCTTATATTCCTATAGTGGGACACTTAACATAATTTCTAGAGTAATATAGGGTTTTATATGGCTTTGAAGCTTGACCAAACAGGAGTTTAATGTTTTTAATAAGCTGAATTTGAAAGCATTTTAAATGTTTTAGGTGGTGGATGGCAGGACCAGGTTGGTGGGCTGTTTGAACGAGTGAAACTGGCGCGATCTGCAGCTCAGTTACCGCTGAGAGTGGAAGTAGAACAGCTCTCTCTGACTGAGGACTTCCTGTCTGTCCTGCAGCAGCATTTTCTTCTGGTTTAGAACATGGAAAAATGGAAAGACGCATTTAGCACAGAACCTGCTGCAGGTACGAGCGGCTGATGGTGACAAACAGACTTCATGAACTCTGTGTTGAGTCTGCACTGATCACTGTGTGTGTGCAGGACGTGGTGTGGAGCTGGTATGCGTGTTTACCCTCCATCGTACAGAACACAGAGCAGCTGGTGACCAATGCAGAGGAGTGTGCTGAAGTCTGCAGAGATGGTAAGAATCACACTCACTAATATAAGATTTAAGTTGACTATTATTAGGTTCTCTCTCCCTCTCAGGATCTCTCGTCAGATTGGGACTCTGTATGAACATATACTTGCAGCAGAAGAAGCTGATGGCTCCAGGCTGTGATCCGGCAGCAGTGAGATCCAATAATGAACGCACTTCAGCCACTGAGTTTAGGACAGAGTCTGGCAGGAGCAGGAGAAGGAGGATTGTGAGAAGAGATTCTCATAAACATACAGGTGAGCCGGAGAAACTGGTTCAACTACTGCAGAATGACACGTGAAAAGAATGGTTGTTTTGTACCCCTTTCCAAACTGTAGAAGCTGTGAGGTGATTGGTTTCTGAAAGGCTTGTGTGTGTTTACTGTCCTAAAACTAATTATCTAACGTTTAATTTAACCATAACTAAAATGGAAAAAACATAAACATTTTGAGTAATTACATGAATGTAATTAAGTACTTTACAATAAAATATATCTTAAACAACTAAAATACCAGCTGTACAAATACCACAAAAATTCAGTAATAACCAAACCATATTATTAATTAAAAGCTTGTCTAAAAAGATGTGTCTTTAAATGTTTTTTAAAAGACTCTACAGAACCCGTCGTTCTCAGTGTTAAAGGTAGCGAGTTTAAGAGCCTTGGAGCCACAACACAAAAAGCAGGGTGTTCTAAAAAACACTTGTTCTAGGAATAGTTAAGAGGTCAGATGACCTCAGAGATCGGTTCTGGTGTTGGTCCTACTGTTGTGTTTGACAGGGCATTGGTTTCTTCAATGTTCATTCAGTGGAGCTGGATATGGATAGGATCTCAATCATTCAGAAAAGCTCTGAACATCCCGAACAACAGCAGATGACATGAACCTGAGTGCCTTGTAAATAGCAATTCAATTGTTGTTTATGTAAATGTAGCATTTATTAGTGTTTGCATTTAATGTTTTAACTTCTCTTTACTGAAGCATTATATTAAATGTATAAAAGTACCTGAAAATGTTTTCTTTTCTTTTTACTTAATGTAAAAAATATAATTTTAAAAGAGTGGTCATGCTTTACTCTGACCTTTGGATCTTGTACTTGGTTATTGGCTGTATAAAAATTCAAGTACATAGATGAAGAATAACTGATGAAATAACATGTCTACTTCGTAAAGAGCTGTCTATAAATTGGTATATTCCCCTTGACTAACTACTAGAATAGCTCTTAGGATACAGAGTGGCTGTGTTTTACATCTGTCCTGAACTAGCAGGCTGTGAGGGTAAAGGAGGACTGCTCCAACAAGTGTTTACACATATAGTATATAATACGCTTTTTATTTATTAATGAGACTTTGTTCTCTGTCCAAAGTGTACAACTGTACAATAAGTTAATTATTTACTAAGGTGCCATTATTCTCAATACTTCCTTGTACCACGGTAAAGTTAGTGTCAAACACGTTGGAAGTGAAATCAAAGTACAGACTACTAGTCTGCTGGTGAGACTAAATGTACTGTGAAACTCAGACTGAAGAAAAATGGACCTCGGTAAGCATTTATTCTCTTGAAAATGATCGCCTTTTCACTAGTAAACATTACGTTAGTAAGACTTAGCAATAATGTCATATTAGTTAACGATAGTTAATGCATTAAGCAATACATCTGTTATTGTGTTTATTAATGTTTATTATTAGTTCATAAAAATACTTCATTGTTAGTTCATGTTATATCAGGTAACAGATACAAACTTTTGATTTTAGTCATGTATTATAAAACTTAATCGGTTAACGTTATACTACATGGCTGTTGAATGCTTGAATCTGATTGGCTGATGAACATTATTTTCAGGGAAACGCACGGCGAATGTATTTCCATTAACTTTAAATTTACTTGAAGTTGAACTATTAGTAGAGACGATGCTGCCAGTCTCCTTTGAGAGACACACAGACTTGAGAGAGCTAGTTGGCATCACCACCTCGGGTGTGAATTATTTTCTAAGAATTCAACGAACCGTCGTCAATTATTCCTTACTTCATATTTGAACCTTATTGTAAAGGGTTATCATTACTTTTACTTATACTTAGTTCACAGTTTCATTTTCATATTAGTCTATAAGGTTTTAAATCTTGTTTTAAGTTCCTGAACACAGTCGTGTATTCTTTGTGATTTGCCACGACTGCAATGATGCATGAATGTGCTCTCTGTATTTATTTATTTTTTTAATTAACTGAAATAGTATTGTCGTGGTCCTGCTCTGACGGTCTTGTCTGTTTTATCCCTGTTTAATGTTTCTTTGTTTGTCTTGTGCTTGAGCACACTGCTTTGTCCATGCTCTGCTGGCCTAGCTCACATCAACTGTAGTCTCACACCACCCTGCCGTCATTCTTGGTTTTTAACACTTTATTAAACTGTACATATTTCATGAACACAGATTATAAAGCAAACCAACTCAGCATCACATCAGTGACCAGTAACAATAAATACCTTTTGTTTAAATTAATGACTGTACAGTATGTCTTATTTATTTTATTACATAAAGATTTTTAAAAAATAAATATTCAGAATCAGAAAGGGCCAAGTGTGTTCACAAACACGAGGATTTTGTGTTAGGAGCTTCCATTACAGAAAGTACAAACATAGTGTTCACAAACTGTTTTTATTTCTGGCTGTTTTGGTGCACACGCTCACAAATATTCAGCAGACATTTACATGTACTGAGTATAATATAATCTTGGATAAGTGTGTTTTGTTCTCGGTTTATTACAGGCGAAGTCCAACATCTCTCAGAGCTGTGGATTGTGTTGATGGGATATAGATATCCTGGTAAGAGTTCAACAGGAAACACTATCCTGGGCAGAGAGGAGTTTGACTTGAAGACATCTGTTCAGTGTGTGAGGAGACATGGAGAAGTAGCAGACAGACACATCACTGTCATTGAAGCTCCAGGATGGTGGAGGAATTACACTGTAGAGGAGAGTCCTGAGTTACTGAAACAGGAGATTCTGCTCAGTGTGTCTCTGTGTCCTCCAGGACCACACGCTGTACTACTGATCATAGATGTGGACACTAGATTTGAAGAGACTGAGAGAGAAGCATTGCAGGGTCATCTGGATCTTCTCGGTGAGAGAGTCTGGAGTCACACTATAGTGCTGTTCACTCGTGGAGACTCTCTGTTAGACACATCTATAGAGCAGCACATTGAGAGTGAAGGACAGGATCTCCAGTGGCTGCTGGACAAATGTGGGAACAGGTATCATGTTCTCAACAATCAGAACAGGAGAGACCACACTCAGATCAAGGAGCTGCTGGAGAAGATTGAGGAGACAGTGGCACAAAACAACGGCTGCCATTTTGAAATAGACAGAAAGATTTTACAGCAGATGAAAGAGAGAAGAAGAGCAGAGGAAGAGAGAGCAGAAGAACGAATGAAGAGGATGAAAAAACAGAGAGAAAAGATCAGATCACAGATGAGTGAGTCAAACATACTTCATAGTGCAGACACAGCTGTGTTTTGTTATTCTGCTCTGTGTTTCTCTGTTTTGTCTGTTTTCATGTGGAATATGGACATTATTGATAGATTTAATGGAAAAAAAGAACATCAGTTTCCAGTGACTCTTGAGTTTTGTTGGATCAGTGTGAAAATGACAGTAATGTGTCCTGACATTATTAGTCCAACAGCAAAATGACAGAAAATCATCTTCACAAAATATGATTTTCCTTTATGTCGCCTTTCCACACGTCTCATTTTCAGCTCTGGGGTGATGGAGAAATCACTCACTGGCGGGTCTATGTAGTAGTTTAGCCAAACAGTTTTCTCAAGTCTAAGTTGAGCTCTAATCAAGGTCTAAGGACTACTAGAAAGCTACAGGCAAGTAAGTTTTTTATCAAGGTTGGAGCAAACCTCTGCAGGACTGATAGCCCCTATAACTAATAGTCAGGTCACCTTGATTTGTAGTTATATATATATTATATTTTATATTTTAGGGGTGCAATGGTTCTCGGTAAAAAATCGTCCCATTCTCCTCCTACGGTTCGGTGCAAATTTTATTCAGTTTCTGTACCTAAAAACTAATGTTAGACCTACCTAAAAAAAAAACGAAAAATTTCATTTTTTATTTCATTTGTACCTTTACTCTATTGTATTAATTTGTGCTGTTGCTTGTAGTTATATAGTTTAATCTTATTTTTTTACTTTTACCGATTTGTTCCCTAAACATACTGAACCGTACTGAAAACGTGACTCTAAAACCGTGATACAAACCGAACCGTGAGTAAGTTGAACCGTTGCACCCCTAATATATATATATATATTAGGGCTGTCAAAATTAACGCGTTAATCACGCGTTAACGCAAATTCATTTTAACGGCACTAATTTTATTAACGTGCACGATTAATGCAGCGCGCATTTTCTGTTTGACCCATTACCTAGCCATCCATAGTTAAAGAAATGGATGCATGATGTTGCCAACCTAGCGAAAAGTGTCTAGCAACAATACATAAACACATAATTGGACAAACCTAATATAGTTTCTGAGGCTCGGGGCAGTGCGGGGTTGATGCGTAAAGCCACATACGAGTATGCAAGCGAAAATGGCGTATTATATGCACGTCAAACACATGCATATCATATGCACGCCAAAGTTAATTTCAGCTTATTAATAGCACGCCAAATAGAGACCGGGCTCTCGAATCAGTACATTAGAACAAAAACAATACCTTAAAAAAATAAAAGAAGCAGGTTTGTGCGAACACATAACTTTAAACGGGTAAACTCCTAAAAAGTCCAAGGGTCGTGAAAGCATTCAAACAGGAAGTTAAAAACAACGATAATAATGCAGAGATTGAATCATGATCATAATTCAGGATTTTTTTCAGTCATTATTTAATATTACTTTGGTTGTCTGATAACAGAAACACTAAAATATAACAATGGAAAAAATTTTGTTGAGAACTTGGCTGCATCAAATTACAGTATGGGCACCGAGAGGCAAACAAATGTAATAATAAATGTACATTTTGCATGTTCCGAAGAAGTGAGCTGCCCTGTCCGGCAAATAATACAAACAGGCTTGTGTAAGTAAATTGCTCAGTGCAAAGAAAGAGAAGTAATGGGAACCTGGTATTTCTATGTTCTTTTTTTCCCCATGTGTCGAATAGACATGAACAAGTTATTTGAAAAACGTCTATGACCTTTGAAACATGTCTAGTCTTCATCTTCTATGTTGAGTATGGTTTCACTAATAATAAACATATATTTGCTTAAAGCATCCATATTTGTCCATGCCAATGTTGATTAGAGTATTAAAAACTTTAAAAAGTATTAATTTAAGGTACATTTAGAACAAATAAAAATGTGCGATTAATCGCGAGTTAACTCATGACAACCATGCGATTAATCGCGATTAAAAATTTTAATCGATTGACAGCCCTAATATATATATATATATAGATAGATAGATAGATAGATAAGTAGATAGCTCTAAACAAACGTATTGTTACTCAGTTTTTGTTGTTGCAATGTTTATGGATAATGTTTATCCATAATAATATCTTTGGGTGAGATACCCGAGGTGGCGTAGTCAGGCATTAATTATGTTTCCCAAGAGTGGGGTTAAAATCATTGGCCGTTTAGGGCTCGGCTACAATCTGGCATAGTCGGCAGGGTCTACTCTTTGTTGGCGGCTTTGTGGAGACGCTGTGTAGTAAACGGGGCTCACGTCACCAATGACGCTGTGATTTTGGGTCACACGTCACTCAAGGTGCGTTTGTGAGTCTATCAGATGACCAATTCCCACCTCGCTGGGTTCAGTGTATCAGTCAAAGACTGTTGATTTGGCAATAGGTCAATAAATTGAGATTTGCACCCTGGAGGGAGTTGGTCAACTGATTTATCTGAAAGTTTGGTGGTTTAGCTAGCTAGTAGAGCCTTGAATCATCAACACAATGAAGACACAATTGTAATAAGATTAATTAAATTTATTAACAACAGATATGCAAGAGTAAATACAACACTAGTGATAAACCAATAAATGAATACACACTGCTAATAGATAATAGGCAACTAAATGTGAAAGAAGATACCAAATAAAGTGTAGAAACTAACAAAATGGAATGAACGCAGAATGGCAGAATGCAATGCTGTTGAGCTGAAAGTAGCAATATAAGAGATTTCTATGGTAATGTTGTCTATGGGAAACCCACTTAATGGCTCTGGTAGGTTTAATGCTAAATAACTGCGTATTTATCTCGGAACAAACAATATAGCTATCATTTGTAATGCTGACCACAAGTAAATGTTATCTAAACAGGTTAGAAAACATAGGCTGCAGGTATAAACTAAGCCAAGGTCTTTAGGAAAGAGGTTTGGTAAGTTTATAGTTACGTTCCACTTGGTCGGGTGATCAGTCCGGTGGCAGAGACGTCTTCCACTGGTGATGCAGGTTGCGTACAGTGGGGAGGGCACAGAGTTGCGTTCCAGTAGCCGTCGATGCGCTGACCTGGAGGATGCTGAACTTCTGTTGTGCCGAGGTGGTCCTTAGAGCATGGACCAGGCAGCTGGGTCAGATGGATTCTCACAGGGTCCTTTGCAGCAGGGCTGCGTCGTTGAGGATCCGTGTGTTCAAGGCAGTGTCTGCCAATGTGGAGGTCCTTTGCGGACTGGGCTGCGCTGCTTTCGGAGTGGCAGGAGTCAGACGGGGTCCGTCACTGCTGGGTCCTTTGCAACTGAAGGGCAGCCGAATTCAGTATAGAAGGTTTACTCAAGAGCTGAGCGGAACCTTAGCTGTCTTGAAGTCTCTTTCCTCGTCAGGCCAGAAACTCAGGACCTTGTATCTGCTAATGTCTTAACCTTGCGGGGTTCAGACTCAGAACGGTGTAGCTGTTAATGTCTCTTCCCTTACGGGACTTAGACGCAGTACGGTGTAACTGTTAATGTCTCTTCCCTTACGGGTCTTAGACGCAGTACAAGGAGTGTCTTTTTGGAGGCTACCTTTATCTCTTTTTGATGAGGAGGAGATTGGAATCTAGCGCCTCTCCATTCCAGGAATGTGGAGAGGGTCAATCCGTAGTCCAATGAGAAGTCCTCTCTTAGGTGGTCGTGGTTGCAGAAGGTCTCCCTTCCTGTTCTGTTAGAGGTGTCTGGTAGTTGTCTTGGCATCTTATCTGATGTTTCTGAACATTTGTTTATGTTCCTCAACCAAGATCCAATCACAGTGTGGCACATCTCCCTCCACCCTGGCAGATAGAGAAGGGGGCCTGCCATAAACTGATCCTTGGAATGCCATTTCGACCGTTGTTCACTACAGCTGGTATTGTTATTTTGCTTCATTTGTGTTTTTTTGTTTTTTCTCTCTGTTTTTTTTTTTTTTTTTTTTTTTTTTTTTTTGTACGTTATGTAGGAACGAGTCAGCGGTTTGTTTTTGTGCCTAGGGATCAGAAACGCCCAAAATTCAGTGGGACATCAGGTGTAGGAATTGATGAGTGGGTCTATGAAGCCCAAGCTTGTATGCGGGCTCATTGCCTGTCTACAGCTGACCAAGCGTTCTTTCTTTTCAATCATTTAGAAGGGAAAGCTCGTGAAGAAATTAGACATCATCCTGCTGTTGATAGAGGGGATCCAGTAAGAGTAATTGAGGTGATTCATGAATTATATGGTTGTTCTCTGTCATGTGTAGCTTTGCAAGAAGCCTTTTTCTCCCGGGGGCAGCAAGAAGGGGAGACCTTGTTGGAGTTCTCCCTTGCCTTGATGGGCTTCCAGGAGAAAGTTAAGCAGCAGTCGTCCACCGCTATGCCGAACGCGGAATTATTACTGCGTGATCAATTTGTCAAATTTGTTTCCGATCCAGCGCTGCGTTGTGAACTTAAGCAATTTGTGCTCTGTCAACCGCTATGTACTTTTTGTCCGCAGTGAAGCGATTCAGTGGGAGCATGAAGGCCTGCCAGGTGGTGTAAGGCCTAGAAGCTTGTCACTTCCAATAACATATGGCCTTTAGTGCGGGGTACAAGGGAAGTTGCAAGTAGAGGTTGGTGGTCTGAGAGCGGAACTGGACAAATTAAAGGACATGTTAAAGCAACAACAAGAGCAGTTAAGCCAACTCATGCAAGGGCTTGCTCGGTTGCAGGGAGCTCGGTTGCAGGGAACTCGTTTGCGTAAACCCTTCTCGTTGACATGGTCCAGTAATCTGTAGGTGATGCCAACAAGCAGGTCATTTTGCCAGGGATTGTGAAGGGGAACGTGTTCCTCATCAATCTGGGTTTTCTTCTATGGCTGCACCTACAACTGGGGGAGGACAGGTTCATTTTGCAAGTCAGTCGGAAAACTAGTACCCACCGGACTGCAGAGCCACAGTTCCGTTGGGGAGATTGAGGGCTCTATGTTGCATCATACCGATTCTGCACCCCAATTCATTTCATCATGTCCACATCTTGTAGCCCTTTTAGATGGCATTTCAACTGCCTGTTTGATAGATACCAGTTCGATGGTAACGACAATCATAGAGAGTTGATTCCATGAGCATTTTGAACAAAATGTTTAGTCATGTCAGTGGTTACAGCTGCGGGCTGCCAATGGACTTGAGATCCCGTACTTGGGTACGTAGAAGTAGATGTTGAGCTTTGTGGTAAGTTCCCTAAAAATATGAATTAAATGCTCGCCATTATAAATACCCCTCAGTTTGGAACTTTGATCTTGATCATTACATTTGGCATTAAATGATAAGATTAAGCAGCAAGAATATGCAAAATACTTATATATGTTAATGTATAAATATCAAATTATCTGTGCAAAATCTGCTTTCCCTTGATGTCACCTTTGCCTCAATTTAAGCTCTGGAGCGATAGAGAAATCATTCACAGGAGACGGATCTATGTTGTAGTTTAGCCAATCAGTGTTCCTCAAGTCTAATCCTAAAAGGGAGATTATTTTATTAGCACCTAATGAGCCACAGTTACAGTCAGGACTAGTCTATAGGGGTTATAAAAAGCAACCCAGTGTTTCTCTAGTGAAGGTTTGATGGAAGCCGTTTGTAACCAAGGTAAAGACGATTACAGTGACATTTAGGAGTCATACATTAGACACAAGAAACAATTATTATTAATTTAAAACAAACCGTGTAGTGACCTCTCGGCACACTGACCACAAACATAGTATTTTGCACGAGCAGTTTTCAATATGGTCTCATGCCAGTGTTTTGTAACTGATGCTCACTGAAGAAGTGTGTTTTGGAGGTCAGTGGTGTTTATGTACGAATAGACATCAGACATACCTTCAGATCACATTCAGATCAGTTTTTGATCCAAGGAGATACAACCTTCTTGAGCTGACAAACTGATGATTTCATTCACTGCTGTGTAAACCTTTTAATAATATATATATATATTTTTTGGTCCATGACACAAAAAAGCCATGAAGCAAAACTAAATTAGATAGAAATAACTTTTTATTAAATGTATTTAGAGCAGTTATTTACAGATTCTCAATACAATATTTTGGATAAGTGTGTTTTGTCTTTGTTGCAGGTGATGCCCAACATCTCTCAGAGCTGAGGATTGTGTTGATGGGTTATAGAGCTGCTGGTAAGAGTTCAGCAGGAAACACTATCCTGGGCAGAGAGGAGTTTGACTTGAAGACATCTGTTCAGTGTGTGAGGAAACATGGAGAAGTAGCAGACAGACACATCTCTGTCATTGAAGCTCCAGGATGGTGGAGGAATTACACTGTAGAGGAGAGTCCTGAGTTACTGAAACAGGAGATTCTGCTCAGTGTGTCTCTGTGTCCTCCAGGACCACACGCTGTACTATTGATCATAGATGTGGACACTGGATTTAAAGCCTATGCAAAAAATGCATTGCAGGGTCATCTGGATCTTCTCGGTGAGAGAGTCTGGAGTCACACTATAGTGCTGTTCACTCGTGGAGACTCTCTGTTAGACACATCTATAGAGCAGCACATTGAGAGTGAAGGACAGGATCTCCAGTGGCTGCTGGACAAATGTGGGAACAGGTATCATGTTCTCAACAATCAGAACAGGAGAGACCACACTCAGATCAAGGAGCTGCTGGAGAAGATTGAGGAGACAGTGGCACAAAACAACGGCTGCCATTTTGAAATAGACAGAAAGATTTTACAGCAGATGAAAGAGAGAAGAAGAGCAGAGGAAGAGAGAGCAGAAGAACGAATGAAGAGGATGAAAAAACAGAGAGAAAAGATCAGATCACAGATGAGTGAGTAAACATACTTCATAGTGCAGCCACAGCTGTGTTTTGTTATTCTGCTCTGTGTTTCTCTGTTTTGTCTGTTTTCATGTGGAATATGGACATTATTGATAGATTTAATGGAAAAAAGAACATCAGTTTCCAGTGACTCTTGAGTTTTGTTGGATCAGTGTGAAAATGACAGTAATGTGTCCTGACATTATTAGTCCAACAGCAAATGACAGAAAATCATCTTTACAAAATATGATTTTCCTTTATGTCGCCTTTCCACACGTTTCTTTTTCAGCTCTGGGGTGATGGAGAAATCACTCACAGGCGTATGGAAGTAAAATACTGACAAATGTTTTTGAAGCAAAACAGGGTGTTGTATAGCACTAACTGAAATAAAACGCATTGTATTAACAGTGCTTGCATTTTAAGGTTGTGCAATTCAACGTGGGTGGATATTTAGGCTGTGAATTTTTCAAGTGGAAACATAAAATTTAATTTGTTAAATTTTCAGTGTTGATAATGAAGATTATTTTAAAATACGACTTTCACTATTGCATTGTTTACAATTTCAATATTAAATATTCATATTATTTTAAAATACAAATTTAACAATTGCAGTGTTTAAAATTTCAATACTAAATAATTTCAGTGCGTATTATTTCGCTTCCAAAAATTCACTGATTCAAATCCGCCAAGCAATTCGATGCTACACATCCGGGTATGGCAGGAAGAGCAATTGAGCATCGATACAAAATCGACGGCTGTTGCTTTCCGCTTCACCAGCAGGTGGTGAAAGCGAGTCTTGCTGAGACCATTGCGGTCCGTGTACGTTTTATTCATTTGATTTTTAATTTGAAATGAAATAAGCAGAAATAAGAAAACGGCTCCTTTATTCGTTTTTTCATTTGTTCAGAAAACGAAAAAAAAAAAACGAGATTTGAGATTTTGGCTCGATTTTTGTATTCAGTATGGTTTTTAATCTGAGTATCTGCGGTAACCAGACAGCTCAAAGAAAAAACAGATCAATATTCAGTCAAGTGTAAATACACAGCAGTCATAACTTTTCTTTTAGACATTTTGCTCAGCCACGGGAACGTTTCATTTTGCCAGCTTTGCCAGTTATTATAAATGTGCGTAGATGCTTAAGTAAAATGTTGATATCAGTTATATAATAAGGCTTGAAAAGTCTTAGGAGTCATACATTAGGCACACAAGAAACAATTCGTATTAATTTAAAACAAACCGTGTAGTGACCTCTCGACACACTGACCACGAACATAGTATTTTGCATGAGCAGTTTTCAATATGGTCTCATGTCAGTGTTTTGTAACTGATGCTCACTGAAGAAGTGTGTTTTGGAGGTCAGTGGTGTTTAAGTACGAATAGACATCAGACATACCTTCAGATCACATTCAGATCAGTTTTTGATCCAAGGAGATATAACCTTCTTGAGCTGACAAACTGATGATTTCATTCACTGCTGTGTAAACCTTTTAATAATATATATTTTTTTTTTGGTCCATGACACAAAAAAGTCATGAAGCAAAACTAAATTAGATAGAAATAACTTTTTATTAAATGTATTTAGAGCAGTTATTTACAGATTCTCAATACAATATTTTGGATAAGTGTGTTTTGTCTTTGTTGCAGGTAATGCCCAAAGTCTCTCAGAGCTGAGGATTGTGTTGATGGGTTATAGAGCTGCTGGTAAGAGTTCAGCAGGAAACACTATCCTGGGCAGAGAGGAGTTTGACTTGAAGACATCTGCTCAGTGTGTGAGGAGACATGGAGAAGTAGCAGACAGACACATCACTGTCATTGAAGCTCCAGGATGGTGGAGGAATTACACTGTAGAGGACAGTCCTGAGTTACTGAAACAGGAGATTCTGCTCAGTGTGTCTCTGTGTCCTCCAGGACCACACGCTGTACTACTGATCATACGTGTGGACATTAGATTTGAAGAGACAGACAGAAAAGCATTGCAGGGTCATCTGGATCTTCTCGGTGAGAGAGTCTGGAGTCACACTATAGTGCTGTTCACTAATGGAGACTCTCTGTTAGACACATCTATAGAGCAGCACATTGAGAGTGAAGGACAGGATCTCCAGTGGCTGCTGGACAAATGTGGGAACAGGTATCATGTTCTCAACAATCAGAACAGGAGAGACCACACTCAGATCAAGGAGCTGCTGGAGAAGATTGAGGAGACAGTGGCACAAAACAACGGCTGCCATTTTGAAATAGACAGAAAGATTTTACAGCAGATGAAAGAGAGAAGAAGAGCAGAGGAAGAGAGAGCAGAAGAACGAATGAAGAGGATGAAAAAACAGAGAGAAAAGATCAGATCACAGATGAGTGAGTCAACATACTTCATAGTGCAGACACAGCTGTGTTTTGTTATTCTGCTCTGTGTTTCTCTGTTTTGTCTGTTTTCATGTGGAATATGGACATTATTGATAGATTTAATGGAAAAAAGAACATCAGTTTCCAGTGACTCTTGAGTTTTGTTGGATCAGTGTGAAAATGACAGTAATGTGTCCTGACATTATTAGTACAACAGCAAATGACAGAAAATCATCTTTACAAAATATGATTTTCCTTTATGTCGCCTTTCCACACGTTTCTTTTTCAGCTCTGGGGTGATGGAGAAATCACTCACAGGCGTATGGAAGTAAAATACTGACAAATGTTTTTGAAGCAAAACAGGGTGTTGTATAGCACTAACTGAAATAAAACGCATTGTATTAACAGTGCTTGCATTTTAAGGTTGTGCAATTCAACGTGGGTGGATATTTAGGCTGTGAATTTTTCAAGTGGAAACATAAAATTTAATTTGTAAAATTTTCAGTGTTGATAATGAAGATTATTTTAAAATACGACTTTAACTATTGCATTGTTTACAATTTCAATATTAAATATTCATATTATTTTAAAATACAAATTTAACAATTGCAGTGTTTAAAATTTCAATACTAAATAATTTCAATACAACCTTTGATACTTGACAGGACATTTCAGTGCGTATAATTTCGCTTCCAAAAATTCACTGATTCAAATCCGCCAAGCAATTCGATGCTACACATCCGGGTATGGCAGGAAGAGCAATTGAGCATCGATACAAAATCGTCGGCTGTTGCTTTCCGCTTCACCAGCAGGTGGTGAAAGCGAGTCTTGCTGAGACCATTGCGGTCCGTGTACGTTTTATTCATTTGATTTTTAATTTGAAATGAAATAAGCAGAAATAAGAAAACGGCTCCTTTATTCGTTTTTTCATTTGTTCAGAAAACGAAAAAACGAGATTTGAGATTTTGGCTCGATTTTTGTATTCAGTATGGTTTTTAATCTGAGTATCTGCGGTAACCAGACAGCTCAAAGAAAAAACAGATCAATATTCAGTCAAGTGTAAATACACAGCAGTCATAACTTTTCTTTTAGACATTTTGCTCAGCCACAGGAACGTTTCATTTTGCCAGCTTTGCCAGTTATTATAAATGTGCGTAGATACTTAAGTAAAATGTTGATATCAGTTACATAATAAGGCTTGAAAAGTCGGTGTTTCACGGTGTTCGGCCATTTACCAACGTACTTGCCCACTGCCCCATCTTTCGTTTTTTTTATAAAAATTGTATAATGAAATAATTTTTATATAAATAATATCAATGTAGTTCAGCGGAACAGACAATCGTCCACTTCAGGATAATACAGCAGGTGCAACAGCGCACGAGACGCGAGATCCTGCAAGATGACGGACACAACGATTAATATAGATAGATAGATAGATAGATAGATAGATAGAGTATAAAATAGCAGTTTAAAAAAAAAAAAAAACATTTTAACTCTAGCCTAATATTTTATTTCCCTGGGCCCACCCAGTAGGTGAGCAATCGGTGGATGGCCTAACACCACGAAACACCGTCTCTTCACAAGCCTAAGTGTTATTAATTGTCTAGCTATTAATCAACATTTTACTTAAGCATCTAGGCTGAGCACATTTAACCTAAATCTCAGCAAAATAAAGCGTTCCTGTGGCTATATGGGTATTACCTACAGGCACCTATATTTTTTTCTTAATTACCAAAAGTTCACTTGCGCTCTTGTGCTTCTGTCTCCGCTATGGTCATGTCAATCATCTCGCTGAATCACTCGTCTTGTGCGCTGTTGCTCGTGCTGTATGTAACACCGTGAAAAGCGTCTTTTTTAAAGTGTTATTTTTATCTAGCTGATGTCAACATTTTACTTGAGCATCTAGGCTGTGCACACTTATAATAACTTAAAACCCTGGCGAAATGAAACGTTCCTGTGGCTATGATACAGTACAGTAAAAATTAAATTTTCCACCCTCGGTACCTTCAGTCGACTTGCATTACAGTATTTGCACTTAACATCGCTTGTCCACAACTAATGTAACCGAGCGACACTCAAAGAGCACCTTATATTCCGACTACGCCACCGGGGTTTAACACCCACGGAAATAATTTAACACAGCAACACAAGTTCCTTGCTAAAAAAGGGAACAGAGACGTGACTTTCAAGTTCAACAATTTTATTAATAAACATCATAATCTCCACGTAGGCATGATCAACTTTATTATATGCTTGTATTTTTTTAAAAGGATGTCACAACAAGATCTGAGCTTTAGGCCAAATATTAAAATGCCCACCGTTCTTAGAATATCAGGATTACCAAGCCTGCAGAAAGGGAGAGAGGAAAAGTCACAGGGCCACAGACCACTCAGCCTGAAGACACACACCACACGTGCACTGATATACAAATCTGCAATAGCATAAAAGGGGTAGTGAATAGTGCAAATAATTCTACACGCTCAAATCAATACTCATACAGTGCAGAAAATCTCACACCACCATGCAGTGAGAAGGCCCGGATGACCCCAAAAGGAAAGCACTCCCGTGCAGACTGGTTCCTGTAACACAGAAAAATGGATCAGAACTTGGGTTTACAAAACCCAGCGGTTGGCATAAAGTAAGCTCTGTCTGTTACAAAAATAAACAAATTACAATCATACAAAAACCCAAAATATTAAAATAAACTTAAATCAAAACAAATCATAAACAAAACAGCAGGGCCTAGACATCAGAAGTCCGTATGCATAGAGCTCCACAAAGAACGATCTGCCAAATAAAAACAATCATGAATACAAATCTCTTTAACAAATTCAAATCAGTATAAATACAAACATTACGAATCAAACACTTGCTAAAGTAAATACAACACAATATCTAAATCACTAAAAATACACATGACAATTCACATCAATATTTCTGTAACAACTAGAACTCTACCGCACACATACCTCGTCCGTAATTCAAGAATGGAGTGTGACTTTAATAAAGTGGAATAAAACTGCTGCGTAGCACGGCTCGTTGCTCTAAGCTATATACGGAGTCCACAACTCTGCATTAACAGCTCACGTGCTCCCACTCTCGTATCGAGGATTATCTCCCTCTGATTAACACAATACAAACAAACAAACAAAGTAAAGCAGAACATCTTCACATGAGCTTCGTTACAGCAGAGCAAAAACCACGCTCATACCTTGCCACAGCGTCCACAGTCACAACACCGGAAAGAAACAATGACGATCGCAACACCAGGAAGTTACGCAACCGACCACCGTTTGCGCTATTTATAGGGTGAAATAAAATGCGCCCCGCCCAAGACATTATTATTCACTCTGTCACAATCCACCCCCCTCTTCTGTGTCGATGCCCCGTCGACAAATTAAAAATAAAGACAAAACTAGACAATTTAAAATGGCCTAAATCCAGGGTCTAAAAACAGCCATAACCCCTACACTTTGACTATAAAAAGTCGCAGCCCCCGTTGCACCATTCCCCACAGCCCTAGGCAAGTGATGAGGATTAGAATGTCTCCCTGTGGTTTCTCTTGCCGACCTACGTAGAGAAGTCTCGCCACCGTCTAATGCCTCAACCCCGGCAAGAGGCAGCCCCTCAGTCGCCTGCCCTGAAACCCTTCGCTGGCCATCAGGATGCAGTTGGCCAACAACAGACTCTGTGTGGCTAAGGGGGAAAACAGCTAAAACTGGGGCCGTAGCAGGTGGAATTTCTTCTGGCTGTAAAACACAGATCCATTGTCCTTCCATTTCTTCATTTCCGACATTCTCAGACTGCAAAGACTCAGGGCCTACATATGGAGAAGTATACAGAGGCAACACATCAGGTACAGGTTTCAACATAGTACGGTGCACCCTTTTAACTCGTGTAAGGTTATCTGGAAGGGCAATAGAATAGACAGCCCCTCCCTCTGTAGGTGCTTGGACTACCTTATACTTTGTTGGACTCCAGACATCTTGTATTTTGTTCCTACCCCGATTACTGTGGTCCCTCCGATAAACAAACTGCCCTTCTTTCAAATGGCAGCTATAGCCCTTCTGATCGTGCCTCTCCTTTCTCAACCTAGCTGCCGCATGAATCCTCTCCCGGGCACCATCGAAAGCAACTTGCAAACGCTCCCGATGTTCCTCCATCCAATCCATTACTGTCCCAGTTGTCGGCTGTGACACTCTCCCAAGAAGGAAGTTGACTGGCAAGTTAGGTTCTTGACCAAACATTAAAAAATGTGGGCACTCACCTGTTGTCTGATGTATGGTGGTATTATAAGAGAACAACAATTGAGGCAAGTACTTAGGCCAGTCAACTTTAGCAGAATTGGGAAGTGTACAAAGGAGGCCATGAAGTGTCCAGTTAAACCTTTCACATTGGCCATTACCTTGAGAGTGGTAAGGTGTGGTGCGTGTCTTCTGAATACCATAGAGATCACAAAGTTGCTGTATCAATGCACCTTCAAAACTCCGACCCTGGTCTGAGTGAATGCGAGCCGGGACTCCAAACCGGCAAAACCATTCCTTCACCAGGACATTTGCTACAGTGGAAGCTCTCTGGTCATAAGTTGGGACTGCCTGCATAAACTTAGAAAAGACATCAGTCATTATTAATACTTGCTTTTTACCATCCCTCGTGCGTTCCAAGAAGGTAAAATCAATTGCTAGGGTCTGATTTGGTCTTGCAGCAATCAAATGTCCCATTGGTGCCTTCACAGGATGATGCGCTGGCTTAGCCAGAATACAGCGTTTACATTCGTTGCACCACTTCTTGACCGCTTTATACATTCCAGGCCAATAACACCTTGAACGCACTAGCTCGGTCGTCCTCTCAATACCCTGATGTCCATGTCCTTGGTGTAACTGCTGTAGCACCTCTTCCTGCAATGATTCTGGCAGTACCATCTGTAATGCTTCTTCTCCCCCATCTGGACGAAAGGTTCTGCGATACAAGACCTTTTCTTGCTCCACCAGACGGTCCCATTGCCGCACCAATTCCAACAACGGCTTACTTAATGCTTGCCGTTCCATGTAATCTGGCCTCTGTTGATGTTGCCAAAAATAAAGAAATTTGCGGATTACAGGGTCATCTTGTTGAAGGAGAGCAAGATCGTTCCCAGAATATGTTTGCAGCACTGATATTTCTGATTGGCAAGCCATGACTGATGTCTGACCTATGGCCTGCTCCAACCGTGCTGGGAGCAAAGTTCCTGGGAGTATCTGGTCCACAAGGGATACCCCATCAGTTAGGTGCTGACTTGACAAGGAATCTGCATTTCTGTTAGCCCGACCTGGTCGATACCGGATGGTGTAGTCAAATGCTTCCAACTCCGCTGCCCACCTTAACTCTGTTGCTCCCAGTTTTGCAGTGCTTAGATGACTCAAGGGGTTATTATCCGTCCAGACAATACACTTATGACCCAGCAAATATTCTCTGAATTTCTCTGCCATCGCCCATTTCAAGGCAAGAAATTCTAACTTCATGGAGCTACAGTTTGGCATCCTCTTCTCTGTTTGACTAAGTTTTCTGCTTGCATACGCCAGGGGTCTTACTTTCCCTTCCTGCTCTTGTGACAACACTGCTCCAAGTCCGTTCTGGCTGGCATGTACCTCCAAAATGAAGGGCAATGAAAAGTTTGCATAAGCCAACACAGGAGTAGTAGTAAGATGCACCTTCAGATCTTGAAAACTGCCCACACAGGCTTCAGTCCAGGCACTGCTCAAGGGTCTCCGTGCACCCTTTCTGTCTTTGCTTCCGCCCAGTTCTCCAATTAGACGATACAAAGGCGCTGCAATCACAGAGAAATGTTTAACGAATCGTCTATAATAACTAGTGAAACCCAAAAAGGATCTCAGTGCTGCTACATCCTGTGGTCGAGGCCAATTAGCTACAGCAGTAATCTTCTCAGGGTCAGTAGAGATATCACATGCCCCAAATACTTCACCTCAGTCTTAAAAAAACAGCACTTTTCTAATTTCACTTTAAGGCCTTCTTGGTGAAGTCGACTCAGAACCATTTTCAGACGTTCCAGATGTTGATCTATAGAAGAGGAAAATAATGTGTGGAAAATCACATCGTCAAGATAGAGCAGCAAAGTTTGAAAATGCTGGGACCCAAACATGCGCTCCATGAGTCGCTGAAATGTACTTGGGGCATTACATAGCCCAAAGGGCATACTATTAAATTCGAAAAGCCCAAAAGGAGTACAAAAAGCAGTCTTGCATTTATCCTTCTCTTCAACTGGTACCTGATTGTAGCCACTTGCCAGGTCTAAAGTTGAAAACCAGCAGGCACCTGAGAGGGCATCAAGGGACTCCTCAATCCAGGGGAGCGGAAAAGCGTCTTTCCGAGTCTTTCGATTTAACTGGTGATAATCCACACATAAACGCAAAGAGCCATCTTTTTTCTTCACTAGAACTATGGGGGATGCGTAAGGGCTGCAACTCTCTCGTATTACCTGACTCTCTAAGACAGTGTTTTTCAACCACTGTGCCGCGGTACACTAGTGTGCCGTGAGAGATTATTCAATTTCACCCAGGTTTCACATTGAGTAGGTAGAAATATTAAAGATCAAAAAAGACTGTTTTCATTGTGTTTGTTTGATTCCTATTCAAGACACTTTGATAAGAATGACTATATATTGTTAATTGCACTTTTTATTTGACAGAAGAAGGAATATCAGGGCTCGAAATTGCGACCATTTTGGTCGCATATGCTCCCAAAATTTAATCTGCGCGACCTCTAAATATATTTGGGAGCATTTGTGCGCGTGCGAGAAATTGTTGTGGTGCGACTTGTTTTCATTTCTTTACAAAACTTTCGTTAGCCTAACTATTGCACAGTCTGCTGTGAGCTGATGCAGTGACAGCCTCGCCGTTCTCTCTCCAATATTACATAACCAATTAAATGTAATCTTTTAATTCTTATCTTAAATTCTGATTTGAGATATCAGCCGTCAATCACTCCGTCACTGACACTGCGCTCCGCTCCGCTGAAACCAAACGTTTTTTTTGCTCCAAATGTTTCTCTCTCTCTCTCTCTCTCTCTCTCTCTCTCTCTCTCTCTCTCTCAACCTCCGTTTCGATGGGTGTGTGATGTGACTTGATTGTGATTTTTGATTGTGGACCATTAAAATCTCTTCACAATATGCTTATGAAGAAATATAGTATCGTGCACATTCTCTCAGATTAAATTCTGGCGCCTCTGCCTCAGTATATAATGTACAAGGCATACATTCACATCAGACTTTTCGAAATCCCATTTGTGGTCCCAAATTCTTTTGTTAAATTAATGCGTTAATGCATGCTCAGCACCGCGAGAGTTTCGTGCGATCGTCAAAACGAAACCGAAAGCAAAACACGCACACGCATTCAAAGGCAATTATGATGCATCGGGTTTAGAGAGCGACTCGCCAATGTACGCAATTTAGGCTACATAACATATCTAGGCTGTTATTAGTAGCCTATGTGTGGGTTATAATAGGTTCATAGGTTGTGTGTTTTTACAATAGCTCTGTATCATGCTTGAAAAAAATTGGTCCCTATTTGCACTTTGAAATTGAGAGAGTACTTTGATTATGGCTGCATTTATTGTTTGCACTTAATAGGATTAAGAAAGAATTGTGTAGTTTATTTTTTGTTATTTCAACCATAGATTGTTTAAAAATGTAGTGGTTGCCTCTAATTTAAATGGCTCTACCTATAATAGAGAGAATAAACATCTTGTTCATGTACTCATATTTTAATATATTCTTGTCCCATTCTTAAGGTTTAAAATAATTATTTTTAAAAAAGCCTTTTAGAATCTGGAGTCAGCCCATTTGCCTATTTTTTTACAGTTTCGATTGTTGGTGTGCCTCGTGATTTTTTTCTATTAAAAAATGTACCTTGGCTCAAAAAAGGTTGAAAAACACTGCTCTAAGAGTTGATGTATATGGGTCTTCACTGCATCATATTCAGCCGGTGGAATAAGCCTATACCTTTGTCGTATAGGTACTTCATCAGTTAAGGGAATCTCATGACTAATAAGAGTAGTACAGCCTAAATCTCCCTCATGAGTCGCAAACACTGACTGATATCTTGTTAATAGAGAAATAACTTTACTCTGCTCTACCTCAGAGAGAGTAGACAAGTCAACTGATTTGATAAGCTGCTGTACCTTATTATCCTGTATCTGCTGCATACTGACTATGGCCTGCACTTCCTTCACCCCCAGTGAAAAAGGAACCTCCACAACCCCTGCAGGTAGACTCACTATTTGCACTGGCTTCAAAGTTCATAAGGCACAACGTGAAGAGACCTGAGTGTCTGTATTGCTAACGTTTAGCACTGGGACATAAGCAGTACCCTTAACCACCTGGACTACGGCCGGTACTACTAATACACCTGCAGGAAGCACAGCACTAGAAAGAGGCTCAAAGAGGACAGCCTTAGACTGGTCCACAAGATGTTGTGAGCAGGTAGCTGCCACTAATTTCATAACACCCCCTGGTAAATAAACAGGGTACCTACCCCTAACTCTCGCAATCCCGGTGGTTGGCCTAACCGATGGTGGAGCACTGTGACAAAACTGAAGGGCCTGCTGCCACTCCTTAGGAGCCTGCTGGATACATGGGAGGCTGAAAAGAGAAGTACCATGCTGACTAAACAACAGGTCATAACACTCATTAATAATGTTCATTCCCAAGACACCTGGAGTATTGGTCTTTGACTGCAAACTAGGGGTGTCTTTTACAACAAGGATACCCTTATTTGGTATAACTTTCCCCAATACTTCTACAGTTACCTCAGCATACCCCAAGTAAGGTATATCAAGCCCATTAGCAGCTTTGAGTTGTAACCAATTACAAGAATGGAGTTTTTCACTCAAATGTTGGAAAAAGAAACTCTCTGCTACGGTGGACACCATTGATCCAGTATCCAAAAGACACGTCACCTTGACCCCACCCATAAGCACCATGACCGAAGGACATGGCCCCACTAAATTTGACACGTTGAGGCAGCTTACCTCAGAATTATTCGAGTCAAACTTGTCCCCTCCTGAACCTTGACTCAGCGACTCAGAGGGAGCTAGTTTTCCGACGGCTGCTGCTGGGATCCTATCCTCTGTCTGAAATGAGACTGAGGTCGAGGTTCAACACGCTCGTTATCACAGTGACTAGCAAAATGGCCAGGCTGTTGACATCGCCTACACACAACCTGATTACGATGCACCGTTTAAGAGGATTCTGCAATTGGGAAAGCTGCTCCCCAAGCTGACTCAACTGTTCTTGTTGTCGCTTCAATAGTTCTTTTATTTCAGCAATTTCAGCAGAATAGTTACCTGTACTAGAGGTGTTAGATATGCTAGAAACCTGAGTTGCACACATTGAAGGCACAGAATAACTCCGTGCCCGCCCCTCTACAGACATACCTTCCCGCTCCCATCGAATAGCCTCTTTTCGAATATCTAAAAGTGTAAAATCGGGATTGGCTCGAACAACTTGTTTCAATGCCCGTCGAAGGGCTGGGTCAATAACATGCTCAACAAACTGATCTCTCAGCAACGTAGCAGAATTAGGCATTGCATCTGGAGCACTTTCAACCACCTCATTCATAAGCTTAAACAAAGCATGTGAATACTCCTGTAATGACTCACCCTCAAGTTGTTTACGGGAAAATAATTTTTCTTGTAGAGCCACACAAGACTGCGGGCAACCATACATTTCTAGGAGAATAGAGAGAATCTTATCTGGATCCTCCCTCTCTACACTAGGTCTATATTTAATTTCATTTTTAGCTTCCCCCTCCAAATGATCATAAATAAAGTAAGCTTGGTCAACCAGTGTTAAACCCCGGGCCCTTCCATCGTCCCCACTAGAAGTGATCTCCTGGTAAACCACCTTCCTGTTAAATGGTCGTAGGCCACTGCTGTTTTGAAAAAAAGAAAACAACAAAACAAAAAACAAAACAGAGCCAAAACTAAAACAAAACCAACCGCTAGGTAATAGAAAAAAACAATTATACTTGGAAGTCACGTCCTGTTTTACAAAAGCAACTCTGCCGACTACGCCAGATGTAACCGAGCGACACTCAAAGAGCACCTTATATTCCGACTACGCCACTGGGGTTTAACACCCACGGAAATAATTTAACACAGCAACACAAGTTCCTTGCTAAAAAAGGGAACAGAGATGTGACTTTCAAGTTCAACAATTGTATTAATAAACATCATAATCTCCACGTAGGCAAGATCAACTTTATTATATGCTTGTATTTCTTTAAAAGGATGTCAAAACTTTAAAAGATCTGAGCTTTAGGCCAAATATTAAAATGCCCACCGTTCTTAGAATATCAGGATTACCAAGCCTGCAGAAAGGGAGAGAGGAAAAGTCACAGGGCCACAGACCACTCAGCCTGAAGACACACACCACACGTGCACTGATATACAAATCTGCAATAGCATAAAAGGGGTAGTGAATAGTGCAAATAATTCTACACGCTCAAATCAATACTCATACAGTGCAGAAAATCTCACACCACCATGCAGTGAGAAGGCCCGGATGACCCCAAAAGGAAAGCACTCCCGTGCAGACTGGTTCCTGTAACAGAAAAATGGATCAGAACTTGGGTTTACAAAACCCAGCGGTTGGCATAAAGTAAGCTCTGTCTGTTACAAAAATAAACAAATTACAATCATACAAAAACCCAAAATATTAAAATAAACTTAAATCAAAACAAATCATAAACAAAACAGCAGGGCCTAGACATCAGAAGTCCGTATGCATAGAGCTCCACAAAGAACGATCTGCCAAATAAAAACAATCATGAATACAAATCTCTTTAACAAATCCAAATCAGTATAAATACAAACATTACGAATCAAACACTTGCTAAAGTAAATACAACACAATATATTAAATCACTAAAAATACACGACAATTCACATCAATATTTCTGTAACAACTAGAACTCTACCGCAAACATACCTCGTCCGTAATTCAAGAATGGAGTGTGACTTTAATAAAGTGGAATAAAACTGCTGCGTAGCACGGCTCGTTGCTCTAAATGATGTTTGATTAAACAAGGTTCAGGAGGAGCACGATCAGATAATCAACCCATTCGGCACAGGTGCAACCTGTTTAACCAATCATTCAATCAGCGCATCCTCTATATATTACCAGCCGTCTTACCTCCATCCAGCGACAGTTTCTTGGCATCCCTCCTCCACCCCTACTCCCCACTACTAATCTGTTTCTATCCTACACTAGCAGGGGGAGTTCTCTGAGTCCGGCCTGTATTCCGGCCCGGAACCCTTCCCCCGGACAGCACGCCAAAATATGCTTAATACTCGCTCAAGCAGATTAGATGAAAGGGCGAACTCATGAAGCTATATACGGAGTCCACAACTCTGCATTAATAGCTCACGTGCTCCCACTCTCGTATCGAGGATTATCTCCCTCTGATTAACACAATACAAACAAACAAACAAACAAACAAAGTAAAGCAGAACATCTTCACACGAGCTTCGTTACAGCAGAGCAAAAACCACGCTCATACCTTGCCACAGCGTCCACAGTCACAACACCGGAAAGAAACAATGACGATCGCAGCACTAGGAAGTTACGCAATCGACCACCGTTTGCGCTATTTATAGGGTGAAATAAAATGCGCCCCGCCCAAGACATTATTATTCACTCTGTCACACTAAGTGGGCCTATAATGTCTAAAAGATACTCAGATTAATAAACGTACAGCAAAATAAAGCATGCTGGGTGCAGATGAATCTTTATGAAATAAATATTTCTGTGAAAAGAGTTAGAACAGAAAGCCTAGGACTATCATCTTGTTGACTCCTTTTAATAGAAACAACCAGCTATGCAATCATTAAAACAAAGAAATAATGCGGAAAAAAGCTGTAAATTATTTTAAAGCCTTAAATCTATTGTTTGAATAATTTATTTGTACTTCTTATGTACATTTCTTATGTGATTTTCTAATTGCTAATTTTTTAACTGTCTTAGTTATATTATATTATATTTTGATGTAATTAGTGTTATTGCACTTGTATGTTTGTTGTTTTAAAGACTGCAATAGAATTAAAATAAATAAATAACGGTCTTTTATTTTGTTGAACGAACAATGGATGGCGTCACCGGTCCAGATTTGGTTGACCAATCGGCGTAAAGGGGCGTCTTGTGACCGCCCACACGTTTAAACAAATTTTGTGTTTTCCACCCCTGAACCAAAAAAAACGAAAAATCAAGGCAAAATCTCATTTTTTTGTTTTCTCAACAAATGAAAAATGAATAAAGGAGTCGTTTTGGTCCGTGTAACGGTTTGCAGTTCTTTATTCAATTTGCACCATCAAAATTAAACAGATAAAAATTGGCTTCAAACTTTCATTTTTTCATTTTTTTCAAATACTTCAAAAACGGATAATTGTCTCTCTGTTTAATTTTCTGTTCTACAAGTTTAGGTTGTGGCATCTGTATAGACCATTTCAAGCGCTATTCGGCGGCTTAAGGAAGTGACGTCGTTGGTCCCAGGACGATTCCGGTTAGTGGTCCAGCGCATTCAAAACAATGGCGAGAAGCGCTTTATGAACAGTGGGATTGTGGTCATATATATACAAACATCTTGCTTCAATGTCTAAATTAAAATTAGATCCTTGTCGTTCGGTGGTTGTGTGCTCCCTCTGGGGCGGTACTAACATTCTGAGACGTGTTTAACGGTTAGATTTCCGCGAAACGTACCCGTGTTGCGGCAGTGAAGGAGAAGGCTGGATAACATCAAGCAACTCTAGGATATACAGCGCACATTTCGATTCAGGCAAGTAAATATCGTTTTTAATTAATCAGTTTATTTGTATATCTTTACCTTAACTCTTCAAGTATGATGCCGTATAATTTAAAGTAGCATTTTGTCATTGTTTACATATGCATCTAGCTTTCGTGTGTAACGTTAATGAAAAAAGGCAAGTTTTTTATTTCTGTTTTATTGCTAAGTGTTATGTGGGTTAAATTCATATTAGTCGTCTAGTTATTTTGTCAGTTGACAAATGCAGTGAGTAACATGAAAGTACGTGAATGTCGTATTGTGTAACGTTAACAGTTAACGGCAGTAGTTTACAAAACGTAATGTTTATGGTAAATATTATTTTCCATCACATAAGCTTTGGTAATGTTAATTCCAAGATGTACTGACGCATTAAGCAATAATAGCATTATTTTTTTTTATATTGTGCATTATATTAAATAATTGTTTTTCTACTTTTATCCTTATATAATGTAAACAATTTATACAGGTGATTTCTAATATCATTTGTTTCTTAGTCTAGGAAGCATTTTGATGTAAGCAGTTGTAAATATGCAGCAGGGTCACTAAATCTGGCAATTAGCTTAGCTCCCTGTAATTCCCATAGAATTGGTTAAATGTTATATACATTTTCATAATGATGGCTAATATCCTTTGTTTTGTTTTCTAGAAAGTATTCTAAACTGATGTAAACAGTTGCAGAAATACAGAAGGGTCACCAAATCTGAGAAGGCAGTGTAAGGAGAGCCATCATCTGTAGACACCCAAGGACAGCTGATCATCCTGCAGTGACAAACCACATCTGACCATATCAACACCCAGATGTGATTGAGAACTTGAGTGTAGTATTCAGTAATTTAGTGTAGTACTTAAAGCGACTGATGACCAGGCAGGATACAGACTGCTGCTTTTGTCATTTGTTCCCCCTTTGTACTCCATTTCAGTTCAAATGTTGTTTCAGTTGTTGAAGCATTTTATGTTCATACAAATATTTACATATCAATACATGTGCTGGAAATAAAAACAGTTGAAAGTGAGAGAATGCTTTTTGTTTATATACAGTACTGGTCAAAAGTTTGGACAAAGTATTTTTTTTATGTTTTTGAAGTAAGTATTTTGTTTATTAACATGATTAATTATTTAAATGATTTCTATCATCAAAATATGTTGTGCAAAGCTGAATTAGCATCAGCCTTTACATTACACCAGTATTCATTTTCACATGAATGAATATATATATAAATAAAATTATAAAATTTGTGTGGGTGTGAACAGTAAATACGTGCATAAAACATATATGAATGCTTTATGTGTGCATTTATTAATCTGCAGAAATACAGGTTTATGTAAAACACGTTAGCCAGCATTGAATTGCGACGATCTTGTTTATTTGTGATCACATGATGACTCGGAGCATTCATACCCTCCACTTGCACTGTTCCACAGCAACAAACTTGACCAAACCAACGTTGAACACATGTTGAAATGAATTCAACACGTAATAATAGCATCAAGCGCTTAGTTTTAATAGCATACATTTAGCGTTGTTTGGAACGATATGTATTGTGAAAAGTAATGTACTAATGAAAACAAATATTTAAACAGAAATACAGACTGACCACGCAATGCAAGTAAATTAATCACGAACAACCTCCGGATATCTTGGGAACAAAACATGAAGTAAGTTGCACTGCTTGCTTCAGACTGATGACATCCATTGTACGAATAAATGTTCACAATATTTCCGTTCATGTGATATGCGTTTAGCAATCTCCCGTGTACACGCACGCAGCATCGATTAGTTAATGAGCAGCTTTTTTACCTTAACTAGCTTTTTCGCTAGATTTTAAAAGAATGTGTTCGTATTGACAGATCGGAGAAATAGCGCTACCGGAAATGTTTCAGGACCGGACATGCGCAGTAACGTTCCAACGCGCTTGTTATTGTTTACATCCTTGAAATGGTCTATAAGATTTTTTTTAACAAACATAAAACATGACTCATTATCCATTTTTTTTGTGTGCGTTTTGCGCTCGCGGTTGGTCTGTACCATTACCGCTGGGGGAGGAGACGGGGTGGCTGGATTAGCCTACAGCCAGACCACTGCCTCTTTATGTATAGTATAATTTATTGTCTAAGTTAGAACCCAGTAACTGTGATTGCGTGTTAACAGCCACAGATTGTCTGTATGATAGTCTGGTAAAGTTAGTTTTAGTTTCGATATGCGCTGTATTGCTTTCATTTGCCACTGTTCAAAGATATCACTATCACCATTAGTTTTAACAATTATAGACATGAAAAAATATTTAAAAACTGTTGTATTGCAACAGCAAACTTAAACTGGAGAAAGCTTTGATGCGCTGTGGCTGCGCTTGAAGAGTAAGGGTGTAAGGGACCATCTGACAAATCCACCGACTGGATTAAAACCTCCAATGTATTTTAATTAAAATGACTATTAGACTGTGTTTTAGGTTATTACTTGTAGAGGTTTTAGGTCCAATAATTAACACCTCTGTTTTTTCAGAATTTAGCAGTAAGAAATTTCTCGCCATCCAATTTTTTATTTCAACTATGCATTCTGTTAGTTTTTCAAATTGGTATGTTTCACCGGGCCGCGAAGAAATATAGAGCTACGTATCATCAGCGTAACAATGAAAGCTAACACCATGTTTCCTGATGATATCTCCCAAGGGTAACATATAAAGTGTAAAAAGTAATGGCCCTAATACTGAGCCTTGAGGTACTCCATACTGCACTTGTGATTGATATGATACCTCGTCATTTACTGCTACGAATTGATGCCGGCCAGATAAGTACGATTTGAACCAAGCCAGTGCACTACCACTAACGCCAACATAATTTTCTTAAAGTCTATTTAAAAGAATATTGTGGTCAATAGTATCAAATGCAGCACTTAGATCTAGTAGCACTAATAGAGAGATGCATCCACGATCAGAAGACAGGAGAAGGTCATTAGTAACTCTAATAAGAGCAGTCTCAGTGCTATGATACGGTCTAAAACCTGACTGGAAATCCTCACAGATACCATTTTTCTCTAAGAAAGATTTTTTATACAGTATATGTTTATACAGTAGACATTTTTTTTTTTAAAGTACAGTAATTTACCAAAAGTTTTTACATGTTCCAAAGGTTGTAATAAGTTACTAGCAGCCAGAATGACTTGGGCTACTACAGGTGAGACTTTGTCAATATCTCCCTTATTGTACAGTATACAAATATTTTAAAAATATGAAATAATTACTGTAATTTACCAAAAAGGTTTTATCATGTTCCAAAGGTAATTGTGTACTTCACACATATGAAGGGAGGTTTTGGCAAAAGCTCACCTCTAGTATGTCAGTCATGTATCTTGGAACATACTAAATACTACAACTATTTTTTTCTAAACATATTTTTATTCACTGTACCTACAGTAATAGAGGTTTCAGCAAATTTTCACCTTTCATAAGTCAGTCTTGTAACTGCAAAATATTACAACCTTTGCAACATGGAAAAAAAAAACTGTATATATGAAGGAAGATATTGGCAAAATCTCACATGTAGTAAGTTAATCTTGCCACTAGGAACATACTACAACCTAGAACATGAAAAAAAATATTTTGGGAGTGTATAGTCGTTTTTTATGATAATATTTGAACACTGTGCATACAGTAAGGGAGCTATTGGCAAAATACCACTAAGGCTGTCTAGTCACTATAAACATACTACAACATTTGGAACATAAAAAAACCCCACTGGTAATTTACTGTAAGTTTTTCATAAAATGTGTACTGTACATACAGTAAGAGAGATATTGACAAAATCTCAACTGTAGTAGGTCAGTCATATGTAAGTAGGAATATACTACCTTTGGAGCATGAAAAAAAAAACTCTTTGGTAAACTATATTTGTTTTATAAAAATTATTTATGTGCCGCTCACACAGTAATTGAGCTACTGGCAAAATCGTCTGGCCACTAGAAACATCCTACAACCATTGGAACATAAAAACTGTTTGCTGAATTATTGTACATCTTTCTTACATGCTTTACAGTTTAACAATGTGCTTTTTCAATGTTAAAAGTCATTTTAATGAAAATACATTAGACGTTTTAACCCAGTCGAAGGAATTGTCAGACGGTCCCTTACACATCAAGCGCGCGTCAAACCTGTCTCCGGTTTAAATTTACTGCTACAATACACGTGGGTAGTTTTGAAATAATTAATGTTTAAATACATTGGTTGCATATTATTAAAACTAATCCTGATAGTGATATCTTTGAACAGTGGCAAGCTAAAGTAATCCAGCGAATATCGAAACTAAAACTAACTTTACCACACTATCATAAATGTGGCTGTTAACACGCACAATGCACATTTCCATTACATATTTGCATAAAACTTTGGCAAAATTTTATACATTTTTGCGTTTCTAGCTGCATTACCCTTTAGCTATTCATGTGGTGCACTGTCATGATTTTTCTGAATCATGCGCATCAGAGTGATCTAGAAATGGATATATGTAAATGCGACTGATAAAGTGGGTATACGCCATATACCTATGTATACCCTGCACTACACCACTAGTTCTGAAGTATCCATTAAATTATTCCATGGTCAAATCAATGAACCTCATTCCAATACATAAAGCGGCAGCGCTCTGGCTGTAGGCTAATCCAGCCACCCAGTCTCTTCCCCCGGCGGTAATGGTACGGACAAACCGCGAGCGCAAAATCAGAATAATGACTCATGTTTTATCTGTTCAAAAATCTTATTCGGATGCTACAACCTAAACTTGTAGAACAGAAAATTAAACAGAGAGACAAATATCTGTTTGTGAGGTATTTGAGGAAAAAAAAAACGAAAAAATGAAAGTTTGAAGCCAATTTTTATCTGGTTAATTTTGATGGTGCAAATTGAACAAAGAACTGCAAACCGTTACACGGACCCGTTTTCTTATTTCTGCTTATTTCATTTCAAATTAAAAATCAAATGAATAAAACGTACACGGACCGCAATGGTCTCAGCAAGACTCGCTTTCACCACCTGCTGGTGAAGCGGAAAGCAACAGCCGTCGATTTTGTATCGATGCTCAATTGCTCTTCCTGCCATATCCGGATGTGTAGCATCGAATTGCTTGGCGAATTTGAATCAGTGAATTTTTGGAAGCGAAATAATACGCACTGAAATTATTTAGTATTGAAATTTTAAACACTGCAATTGTTAAATTTGTATTTTAAAATAATATGAATATTTAATATTGAAATTGTAAGCAACGCAATAGTAAAAGTCGTATTTTAAAATAATCTGTATTATTAACACTGAAAATTTTACAAATTAAATTTTATGTTTCCACTTGAAAAATTCACAGCCTAAATATCCACCCACGTTGAATTGCACAACCTTAAAATGCAAGCACTGTTAATACAATGCGTTTTATTTCAGTTAGTGCTATACAACACCCTGTTTTGCTTCAAAAACATTTGTCAGCATTTTACTTCCATACAGGCGGGTCTATGTAGTAGTTTAGCCAAACAGTGTTCTCAAGTCTAATCTGAAAAGGGCAATTATTTTATAGCCCAGGGGTGGCCAATGTCAGTCTGGCAGAGTTCAGCTCTAACCCTAATCCAACAACAAGCTAATCAAGATCTAAGGGCTACTAGAAAGCTACAGGCAAGTAAGTTTTTTATCAAGGTTGGAGCAAAACTCTGCAGAATTGAGGCTCTCCAGGACCGACAATGGCCACCTCTGTTATAGCCCCTATAACTTATAGTCAGGTCACCTTTATTATGTAGTTACATATATATATATATATATATATATATATATATATATATATATATTGTGACGAGTCGGCTGCCTCTCCCCTAATTATCATCACCACCTCGTCCCTTATTCGCCGTCCTTCTCTAAGCTCCCGATGGGAGTTGGTGTGTGTGGTAGAGGAGGGGTGCGAAAACATCCCGGGTTGGCGGCGTGTGATGAGGATCAGCTGAACTGAATAAAGCCTCATCACCGCCGCTGTTTAAATGCAGAGCGCGCCTCTCCTCAGGAGACCGGTCTCTCCCCTGTGCACGCTGGTGTCCTCGTGGGTCCAGGAAGGGCACGTAGAGGGAACCAGCACCGCCGAAGGACGAGGATGAGGACCGCACCTGTGACAGCTGACGGGCCAGGATGCCGGGCCGTTTCATCCCCCAGAAGTGCCACGTAGGCTGAGGAGAACAATGCTGCTAGAGAAGCCGCCGCCCCTCGCGCCCCGGACCTGAAAATACAGTTTTGTGAGAATTATCTCTTTTGTAGCAGAATGCTACCAGAGAGGATTTACATTGTATCTCTAACAATTTCAGCTTCCTATCTACTTCCCCACCAGAAAAAATCGACCAAGTGAGGTTTTTTTTTTTAGAAAATGCGTTTTTAGGCATTCCAAAAATAAGCTCTTTAATCCATCTATAAAGTTTCGAAAATGAACGATTTACCTCTGAACTACAGGTCATTCTCAAAAAAAATTAGCATATTGTGATAAAGTTCATTATTTTCTGTAATGTACTGATAAACATTAGACTTTCATATATTTTAGATTCATTACTTCACAACTGAAGTAGTTCAAGCCTTTTATTGTTTTAATATTGATGATTTTGGCATACAGCTCATGAAACCCAAAATTCCTATCTCAAAAAATTAGCATATCGTGAAAAGGTTCTCTAAACGAGCTATTAACCTAATCATCTGAATCAACTAATTAACTGTAAACACCTGCAAAAGATTCCTGAGGCTTTTAAAAACTCCCAGCCTGGTTCATTACTCAAAACCGCAATCATGGGTAAGACTGCCGACCTGACTGCTGTCCAGAAGGCCATCATTGACACCCTCAAGCAAGAGGGTAAGACACAGAAAGAAATTTCTGAACGAATAGGCTGTTCCCAGAGTGCTGTATCAAGGCACCTCAGTGGGAAGTCTGTGGGAAGGAAAAAGTGTGGCAGAAAACGCTGCACAACGAGAAGAGGTGACCGGACCCTGAGGAAGATTGTGGAGAAGGACCGATTCCAGACCTTGGGGGACCTGCGGAAGCAGTGGACTGAGTCTGGAGTAGAAACATCCAGAGACACCGTGACACTTTTGTACCAGAAGCCGCTGTTTCTGAATGACATGCAAAAAGTTTCCGAATGAATGTCATTGGGAAATCAAGGTGCCAGAGTCTGGAGGAAGACTGGGGAGAGGGAAATGCCAAAATGCCTGAAGTCCAGTGTCAAGTACCCACAGTCAGTGATGGTCTGGGGTGCCATGTCAGCTGCTGGTGTTGGTCCACTGTGTTTTATCAAGGGCAGGGTCAATGCAGCTAGCTATCAGGAGATTTTGGAGCACTTCATGCTTCCATCTGCTGAAAAGCTTTATGGAGATGAAGATTTCATTTTTCAGCACGACCTGGCACTTGCTCGCAGTGCCAAGACCACTGGTAAATGGTTTACTGACCATGGTATTACTGTGCTCAATTGGCCTGCCAACTCTCCTGACCTGAACCCCATAGAGAATCTGTGGGCTATTGTGAAGAGAAAGTTGAGAGACGCAAGACCCAACACTCTGGATGAGCTTAAGGCCGCTATAGAAGCATCCTGGGCCTCCATAACACCTCAGCAGTGCCACAGGCTGATTGCCTCCATGCCACGCCGCATTGAAGCAGTCATTTCTGCAAAAAGGATTCCCGACCAAGTATTGAGTCCATAACTGAACATAATTATTTGAAGGTTGACTTTTTTTTGTATTAAAAACACTTTTCTTTTATTGGTCGGATGAAATATGCTAATTTTTTTGAGATTTTGGGTTTTCATGAGCTGTATGCCAAAATCATCAATATTAAAACAATAAAAGGCTTGAACTACTTCAGTTGTGAAGTAATGAATCTAAAATATATGAAAGTCTAATGTTTATCAGTGCATTACAGAAAATAATGAACTTTATCACAATATGCTAATTTTTTGAGAATGACCTGTATACTTTATGCACTCCCTAAAAATGTGAATTAAATGCTCCCCATTGTAAATACCCCTCAGTTTGGTACTTTGATCTTGATCATTACTTTTGGCCTTAAATGATAAGACTAAGCAGCAAGAATATGCAAAATGTTTATATATGTTAATGTATAAATATTAAATTATCTGTGCAAAATCTGCTTTCCCTTTACATCGCCTTTGCCTCAATTTAAGCTCTGGAGCGATAGAGAAATCATTCACAGGAGGCGGATCTATGTAGTAGTTTAGCCAATCAGTGTTCCTCAGGTCTAATCCTAAAAGGGAGATTATTTTATTAGCACCTAATGAGCCACAGTTACAGTCAGGACTAGTCTATAGGAGTTGAATAAGTGTGTTTTGTCTTTGTTGCAGGTGATGCTCAAAGTCTCTCAGAGCTGAAGATTGTGTTGATAGGTAGCACAGATGCTGATAAGAGTTCAGCAGGAAACACTATCCTGGGAGAAGAGGATATTTACTTTCGGCTATCTGCTCAGTGTGTGAGGAGACATGGAGAAGTAGCAGACAGACACATCACTGTCATTGAAGCTCCAGGATGGTGGAGGAACGAACCTGTAGAGGAGAGTCCTGAGTTACTGAAACAGGAGATTCTGCTCAGTGTGTCTCTGTGTCCTCCAGGACCACATGCTGTACTACTGATCATACGTGTGGACACTAGATTTAAAGAGGCTGACAGAAAAGCATTGCAGGGTCATCTGGATCTTCTCGGTGAGAGAGTCTGGAGTCACACTATAGTGCTGTTCACTCGTGGAGACTCTCTGTTAGACACATCTATAGAGCAGCACATTGAGAGTGAAGGACAGGATCTCCAGTGGCTGCTGGACAAATGTGGGAACAGGTATCATGTTCTCAACAATTGGAACTGGAGTGACCACACTCAGATCAAGGAGCTGCTGGAGAAGATTGAGGAGACAGTGACACAAAACAACGGCTGCCATTTTGAAATAGACAGAAAGATTTTACAGGAGATGAAAGAGAGAAGAAGAGCAGAGGAAGAGAGAGCAGAAGAACGAATGAAGAGGATGAAAAAACAGAGGCATCATATCAGATCACAGATGAGTGAGTGAGCATGATTATGTGTAGATATTATCATATATTTTTATCATGCTATAAAAAAAATGTTTTAAATGTAGGGGTGCGCGGAGCACAAACTAATTTGAAGTTAGTTTGTTGCAGTGATAATAAATACCTGAGTAATTTTACATGATTTCTCTTGACTACTTGTATTAGTTTTGGAGGTTTGTACTTTACTCAAGAACTCAAGATTTTTATTTTACTTTAGCAAAATAGTACTTTTTACTCTTTAAAATGTAAAAAAAAATACTTGTTACGAAAGTAGTATTATGTACAAGATTGATCACATTTTTCTGCCATCTACAAAAAGTATGTTCAAATCACATTAACAGAGTTTAATAACCCCTTTTTATTAAATTGAATAGAAAGTACCAAGTAAAATCGTAATGCCACCAAATCACAATTTCATTTCTACACAATCATTTCTAAAACCCAATTGAGCTCAACTTCGCTATAAAACCCTTCCACCATAAAATCTGAAGGATAGACACTCATTAAGAGTAATACCTGGAGTGGCTGAATAATACCTTACCTCAGCGGTTCTCAATTCCAGTCCTCGCGCCCCACCGCTCTGCATATTTTGCATGTCTCTCTTAGTTAACACACCTGATTCAGATAACCAGCTCGTTAGAAGTTAGCTCTGTGCAGGAACTGTGTTCCGATTGACATGGTCCCTGCACAGTGTTCATTGCTCCCTACTCCCTAAGCGGGGGAAATCTGTTTACTACACTTCGAAACATTCATTCACATATTTGCGCTATGCCACCGCATGCAGCGTCTTCACACACAGATGAAACTTACTAGAAAAGTGTGAAGTGTGACATAAATGCATCTTTAAATAAATACAATTTAAATTAACGTCTCGCACACTTTAATGACTTCAAATGGAACATATACGCTCGCTTTGAACTAATGAATAATGGCGGAATATCCTGTGTCCACATGTCCACTTCGAAGGGCAGTAACGTTGGATATCAGTATCATATATTGTTTGTTGCAGGTGATGTCCAACATCTCTCAGAGCTGAGGATTGTGTTGATGGGTCATAGAGATGCTGATAAGAGTTCAGCAGGAAACACTATCCTGGACAGAGAGGAGTTTGACTTGAAGAGATCTGCTCAGTGTGTGAGGAGACATGGAGAAGTAGCAGACAGACACATCACTGTCATTGAAGCTCCAGGATGGTGGAGGAACGAACCTGTAGAGGAGAGTCCTGAGTTCCTGAAACAGGAGATTCTGCTCAGTGTGTCTCTGTGTCCTCCAGGACCACACGCTGTACTACTGATCATACGTTTGGACGCTAGATTTAAAGAGAATGAGAGAAAAGCATTGCAGGGTCATCTGGATCTTCTCGGTGAGAGAGTCTGGAGTCACACTATAGTGCTGTTCACTCATGGAGACTCTCTGTTAGACACATCTATAGAGCAGCACATTGAGAGTGAAGGACAGGATCTCCAGTGGCTGCTGGACAAATGTGGGAACAGGTATCATGTTCTCAACAATCAGAACAGGAGAGACCACACTCAGATCAAGGAGCTGCTGGAGAAGATTGAGGAGACAGTGGCACAAAACAACGGCCGCCATTTTGAAATAGACAGAAAGATTTTACAGGAGGTGAAAGAGAGAAGAAGAGCAGAGGAAGAGAGAAGAAGAGAAGAGGAAGAGAGAGCAGAAGAACGAATGAAGAGGATGAAAAAACAGAGAGAAAAGATCAGATCACAGATGAGTGAGTCAAACTTTATAGTGCAGTCAGAGCTGTTTTGTTATTCTGTTCTGTCTGTTTTCATGTGGATGGTGGACATTATAAAGAGACATAAAGAATCTTTAGATCTGATCAAACAAACATCATTTTCCAGTGACTCCTGAGTTTTGTTGGATCAGTTTAAAAATTGACAGTAATGTTTCCTGACATCATCAATCCAACAATCAATCCTTTTAACCCTGTCAGCATTATTTTAAGATGATGACTGTACATTATTCCTGATTTATTTTATTATGCATCACCCTGCCTGAACCACACACACAAAATAATTACAATAATAGTAATAATAATTATTATTATTATTATTATTTTCATTATTATTATTTATTTTGTGTGTTGGCTTTGCCTGTCTGCATGCTACAATTTCTGTTCTGGGGCAATAGGACAATCGACCACAGGATGTGAGTCTATGTAATCGTTTTAGCCAATCTGTGTCCTAAAATCTAACCTAAAAATTATGATTATTTTATGGTCCCTACAGCTATATGCAGTCAGGTCAAGGCAGCTGGTTTAGTGATCTTTTTGGCATTTCCCTGTGGTTTTGTGACAACTATACTCAAACTTAATCCGAAAAACTTAATTCCATTCACGTTTTATTATGATTATTATTTATTTGTATTATTAGTATTAATAATTGCATAAATATTTTTAAAAAATCAGGAAGATCAAAAATGGTTGCGCAATCAACCTCAGAATTTTTGGACCAAATGAGATGGATTGACTTTTTAAAAACAATATATATTCAAAACAGTTATTTACAGATTCTCAGTACAATTTTTTTTATAAGTGTGTTTTGTTGTTTATTTGTTGCAGGTGACACCCAACATCTCTCAGAGCTGAAGATTGTGTTGATGGGTTATAAACTTGCTGGTAAGAGTTCATCAGGAAACACTATCCTGGGCAGAAAGGAGTTTGACTTGAAGAGATCTGTTCAGTGTGTGAGGAGACATGGAGAAGTAGCAGACAGACACATCACTGTCATTGAAGCTCCAGGATGGTGGAGGAATTCCACTGTAGAGAAGAGTCCTGAGTTACTGAAACAGGAGATTCTGCTCAGTGTGTCTCTGTGTCCTCCAGGACCACACGCTGTACTACTGATCATACGTTTGGACACTAGATTTAGAGAGAATGAGAGAAAAGCATTGCAGGGTCATCTGGATCTTCTCGGTGAGAGAGTCTGGAGTCACACTATAGTGCTGTTCACTCATGGAGACTCTCTGTTAGACACATCTATAGAGCAGCACATTGAGAGTGAAGGACAGGATCTCCAGTGGCTGCTGGACAAATGTGGGAACAGGTATCATGTTCTCAACAATCAGAACAGGAGAGACCACACTCAGATCAAGGAGCTGCTGGAGAAGATTGAGGAGACAGTGGCACAAAACAACTGCTGCCATTTTGAAATAGACAGAAAGATTTTACAGGAGATGAAAGAGAGAAGAAGAGCAGAGGAAGAGAGAGCAGAAGAACGAATGAAGAGGATGAAAAAACAGAGAGAAAAGATCAGATCACAGATGAGTGAGTGAATTATGAAAATCTGTAGATAATTAAACAAACCACAAAGTTATTCTCATATTATTGTTTAAAACACTAAAGCTTAGATATGAATTATAAAAAATAAATAACTATTTTAGAAGTGGGTTTTTCTCACATCACTCTTAAATCAATACACAACAATATCATCAAAACCGGTGATGGAAATGCCATAAGTATTCATAGTATTCAAACAAAGCCGAAGCTGGCTATGACTAGAGCATGGGACATTACAGTACATGTAGTTAAACAAAGCTATAACAGTAATGGTTAATTAAGCTTTGTGAGGCACAGAACCTTTCTTCTCAACTGTATCACAAAAGGGTTCATTACTCTTTTTAACACAGTGTTATGACCATCTGCTGGTCATAAAAATAACCAGCACCTTCCACTGTGCTGGTGTCCATTACAGCAGCTGGTTTCACATCTGGTTGTAACTGATTCTTTGTTTTATTTTATTGTAAATTATTCATTGTTAAAGCATAAATTAGTAAATTAAATGCAATCTGTTTATTTTAATTCTGCACTCAGTTCTTCGTCTGTTATTTCATAGGCAAATTTCATTTGAGCTTCATATTACGATATGGAGGGTTTGCAGCTATGTCTAATTTTGGTCAGTTACCCAGACACGTGGCCATTGTGGCGATACTTAGATATAAACAGCAGCATGGATTGCACAGTTAATGTACTACTGAAGATGTTGTTCTGCTAATTTATGATGTCTAAACCACTGTAAGGGATAAAGGTCAACTTGGCTTAAAGGGATTTGATCCAGATTTTATAGGGAATTTGAACAGAATCATTGGTCCACGGCTGTTCGGAGTCGGTTCACCGCACGATTCATGGAACGAGCCGTATAACATCAACTCTGCATTGGATATTACTATCCAGAATATAGTGAAAACACTATTTATTAGCACAGTAACAAGATCGGCAGTTTAAGACATTAACTTGTAAGCACAAAACTCAAGATACTTCTCTTTTCAATATAAATAAGACTTATTGGATAAATCGAAGACATATAAACTAATGAAAATATGAAATCCCAAGTTTATAGCAATATGTGCAATTACTTAGACCTGCACAACCATCAATCATCTAATTAACCCTTGCATTGAATCTCAGTGAGACTATTAAACTTTACATCAAATGCACCAGTTCAGCTAGAATCTGGAGGTTGTACTTGCGTTGCCTTTGTGTTAAGGGAATTCCTTTCATTGCGTCATTCCAGAAAGGAGGTTTCCCGAGGTTGCTGATTGGTTGGAAGTTCTGTGGTCGTTCGAGGTGATGTCCTGGGGCGTTGGCTGATGATGTGTAGTTGTGAGCTGGTTGAAGGTTCAGGGGGTCACAGATGTTTGGGTCACGGCTTGCGGCTTGTGGGTTCAGTCGGCAGGGTTGTGGATAAAGTTCAGAGGGGGGTGAGGTGATTTGAATTTAGGGCTCTCACAGCCTGGGGGAAAAAGCTGTTGAGTAGTCTGGCAGAGCGGGCTCTAATACTCCGGAACCGCCTTCCTGATGGCAATAGCTGGAAGAGACTGTGGGAAGGATGGGTGGGATCTTTCACGATACTGGTGGTTTTACTGGAGCATCGTGCAAGAAAAATGTCCAGAATGGAGGGGAGAGGGGCACCGGTGATCTTTGCAGCTGTGTTCACCGTCCGTTGTAGGGTCTTGCGGTCAGCAGCACTGCAGTTCCCATACCAAACAGTGATGCAGCTAGTCAGCACGCTCTCAATGGTTCCCCTGTAGAATGTGGTGAGGATGGGTGGAGGGAGGCTTGCCCTTTTCAGTCGGCGCAGAAAGTGTAGACGCTGTTGTGCCCTCTTGGATAGTGACATGGTGTTGGTGGACCAGGTGAGATCCTCTGTGATGTGCACCCCCAGGAATTTAGTGCTGCTGACTCTCTCCACAGTCGAGCTGTCGATGGTCAGTGGGGGGTGGTTAACGGAGTTCCTCCTGAAGTCAATCACAACCTCATTTGTCTTATCCACATTGAGGGACAGATTGTTTGTGCCACACCATTCAGCCAGCTGTGCCACCTCCTCTCTGTAGTGTGTTTCATCATTGTTGCTGATGAGACCTACCACCGTCATGTCATCAGCGAACTTGATGATGTGGTTGGAGCTGAACTTGGCAGTGCAGTCATGTGTCAGGAGCGTGAAGAGCAGTGGGCTGAACACACAGCCTTGTGGGGCACCTGTGCTCAGTGTGGTAGTACTGGAGGTATTGTGGCCGACACGCACTGACTGAGGTCTACCAGTTAAAAAGTCCAGGATCCATTTGCAGAGGGAGGTGTTAAGGCCCAGCAGGTTTAGTTTATTTATGAGCTGTTGTGGGATTATTGTGTTGAATGCTGAGCTGAAGTCGATGAACAGCATTCTAACATAGGAGTCTTTATTTTCTAGGTGGGTAAGAGCCAGATGGAGAGTGGAGGAAATTGCATCGTCCGTAGAGCGGTTTGGACGGTATGCAAACTGGAGCGGGTCGAGTGTGTTGGGGAGGCTGGTTTTGATGTTGTGCATGACTAACCTCTCAAAGCACTTCATCATGATTGGAGTAAGTGCTATGGGACGGTAGTCATTTAGACAGGACACAGGTAATTTCTTTGGTACCGGTATGACTGTTGTGGATTTAAGAAAGGTGGGGACGACTGCTTGGCTCAGCGAGGTGTTGAAGATATCCGTTAGGACATCCGTCAGCTGTGCAGCACAGTCTTTCAGTACACGACCAGTGTACCACTTTTTGATGTATGCAGTCACAGTTTCCGTGTACTCATGCAGGTCTGTGTTGTTGTTGTAGGTGGCTGCCTCTCTGAACATGTTCCAGTCTGTGCACTGAAAGCAGTCCTGTAGTGCAGGAATAGCATCGTCTGGCCATACTGTTATCTGTTTTTGAACTGGTTTGGTGAGTTTGAGAAGTGGTCTGTATGCTGGGATTAACATAACAGAGATATGGTCAGAAAAACCGAGGTGGGGGCGGGGTTCAGCTTTGTAAGAGTTTTTCTCAGTTGTATAGACAAAGTCCAGTGTGTTGTTTCCCCTCGTTGCAAAGTTCACATGTTGGTAGAACTTTGGCAAAACTGTCTTTAGGTTTGCGTGATTAAAGTCACCGGCTATTATGAAAAAGCCGTCCGGGTTATTTGTTTGTTGCTCACTGATGGCGCTGTAAAGCTCGTGAAGCGCGTCCTTATTGTTTGCACACGGCGGAATGTAGACCGTGACAATAACAATGGCCGTGAACTCCCGTGGCAGATAGAACGGCCGACACTTCACAAACATAAACTCCACCAGCGATGAACAGTGTTTTGTCACTACAGCAGCATTATTACACCACTCTTTGTTAACGTACACACACAAGCCTCCTCCGCGAGTCTTACCAGACAGTGCTGTATCTCTGTCTGCTCGGTAGCAGGTTAGCCCGTGCAGCTGAATGGCGGAGTCCGGTATGTTGTCGTTTAGCCATGTTTCAGTGAAAACCAACACACAACAATCCCTTGTCTTGAAATCCAGTTTGTTTTCCAGAGAGCGAACGTTTGAGAGCATAAGTGATGGGATCGCTGGTCTAGTGGGGTAAGCCCTCAGCCTAGCTCGTATGCCTCCGTGCTTGCCGCGCTTCTGTCCCCTCTCACAGCGCCGGCACCGCCGCTTTGTGCGGGTTGCGTCAGTAGGCGAAGCCACGGTCTCAAGGTTCAGACTTTGCAGCAGACAGAGGCCCTTCAGCATCTCAGTAGCCATCGGCGAAAGCTGGTGTTTGTACACATTGCCGATTTCCAGAAGTCTCTGGCGATCATAGACATGTTTCCGAGTGTTTAACTGTTGATTTTGCGATACGGAGAGACTCTCTAAAGACGAGGAGATGAGACTAACAGACATAAAAACACCGCTCTTAGGACTCGGAGTAGCCGCTGCGTCCGATCGCGCCGCCATCTTAGTTCGATTCAAACCCTGCCGGTGTGGGAATCGAACAGGCAACCTTTGGGTTACAAGCCCAACTCTCTCACCATTAGGCCATGGCTGCCCCCGTGGTGCCTTGATCAATTTAAACATTGTCTAAGCTCGGGTTGTTGCTAGTTCCTCCTCCCAGAACATAAAGGACGTCACGTGTTGTCATCGCGAAATTACGGTAATAATGATATGGCATGAACACAGCATAAATCAACATGCTATCTTATCAGTCACATGGTCTGAAGTGATTTCTATAACAAGACTATAATACATTTTACAAAAGAATCTAATTATAGAAACATTTCAAGAATGCAATTTCAAGCTCAGGCATACCAAACGCAAATATAGACCCTTAAGCTATTCAATAGTTATTATAAAGGACATACACAATGAGTGATTGGAACATAATAGACAAATGTGTGGGTTACACAAATGAGTTATGCATAGAAATTATTAGTTGCTCATAAGTCCTTTTAGCATCATTTAAGTGCATAAAAGGCAGTTTTCTGTGCCATATTGGGAATGAGATGGTGATGGTTCTCTAAGACGGAAGGTCAAAAGGAAGGAAGGAAGGAAGGAATCTTATGGTGCATTCACACCAGACGCGACTTGCGCGAAAATATCGCGCTATTCGCGCATAGCTTCATTCGTGCGTGAAATTCACTTCACAACAGACGCGAATTCCCGTCATGGGAAGGCCTTCTGCCACTCATCAGCAGGAAAGTAGTTGTAAAATACGACAAATAAGCTCAATTTGGTGGCTTTAACTAGCTTGTAGTCTTTAGTTCATGATTTCTATCATGGATTTACATGTGATGATCATGCAGTGCATCTCTTTGAACATTAATCTTGGTTATTTGCCCCAAATTTGACAATCTCCTTCCTTGGGATTATCAGCAAGTGTCCTTTTGTGTTGATGTTGCAAGTTGTTCAAAGCTCCTAGTTAGTTAGTTAGACTTGCTTCAGGCTGGCTGGCGACAGGGTATCCAACAACACATTTATGACTGGGGCTGGTCAAAATTTGGGTCTGTAGAAAAGTTTCAACACTTCTAATCGAATCGTCTCAATTGTCTGATTCGCTCTGATATCCTACACCATGCTAAATCATATACAGGTCATTCTAAAAAAATTAGCATATTGTGATAAAGTTCATTATTTTCTGTAATGTACTGATAAACATTAGACTTTCATATATTTTAGATTCATTTCACACAACTGAAGTAGTTCAAGCCTTTTATTGTTTTAATATTGATGATTTTGGCATACAGCTTATGAAAACCCAAAATTCCTATCTCAAAAAATTTGCATATTTCATCCGGCCAATAAAAGAAAAGTGTTTTTAATACAAAAAAGTCAACCTTTAAATAATTATGTTCAGTTATGCACTCAATACTTGGTCGGGAAACCTTTTTGCAGAAATGACTGCTTCAATGCGGCGTGGCATGGAGGCAATCAGCCTGTGGCACTGCTGAGGTGTTATGGAGGCCCAGGATGCTTCGATAGCGGCCTTAAGCTCATCCAGAGTGTTGGGTCTTGCGTCTCTCAACTTTCTCTTCACAATAGCCCACAGATTCTCTATGGGGTTCAGGTCACGAGAGTTGGCAGGCCAATTGAGCACAGTAATACCATGGTCAGTAAACCATTTACCAGTGGTTTTGGCACTGTGAGCAGGTGCCAGGTCGTGCTGAAAAAAGAAATCTTCATCTCCATAAAGCTTTTCAGCAGATGGAAGCATGAAGTGCTCCAAAATCTCCTGATAGCTAGCTGCATTGACCCTGCCCTTGATAAAACACAGTGGACCAACACCAGCAGCTGACATGGCACCCCAGACCATCACTGACTGTGGGTTCTTGACACTGGACTTCAGGCATTTTGGCATTTCCCTCTCCCAGTCTTCCTCCAGACTCTGGCACCTTGATTTTTTGCTTTTTGCATGTCCCCCAAGGTCTGGAATCGGTCCTTCTCCACAATCTTCCTCAGGGTCCGGTCGCCTCTTCTCGTTGTGCAGCGTTTTCTGCCACACTTTTTCCTTCCCACAGACTTCCCACTGAGGTGCCTTGATACAGCACTCTGGGAACAGCCTATTCGTTCAGAAATTTCTTTCTGTGTCTTACCCTCTTGCTTGAGGGTGTCAATGACGGCCTTCTGGACAGCAGTCAGGTCGGCAGTCTTACCCATGATTGCGGTTTTGAGTAATGAACCAGGCTGGGAGTTTTTAAAAGCCTCAGGAATCTTTTGCAGGTGTTTAGAGTTAATTAGTTGATTCAGATGATTAGGTTAATAGCTCGTTTAGAGAACCTTTTCATGATATGCAAATTTTTTGAGATAGGAATTTTGGGTTTTCATGAGCTGTATGCCAAAATCATCAATATTAAAACAATAAAAGGCTTGAACTACTTCAGTTGTGAAGTAATGAATCTAAAATATATGAAAGTCTAATGTTTATCAGTACATTACAGAAAATAATGAACTTTATCACAATATGCTATTTTTTTGAGAATGACCTGTAGAGAAGTATTAGTAAGCAGGAATATAAAAAGTTAATACAAATATAAAGTTAATACAGGGCTCAATGCTAAGCAGTGATAGTGTTTTCTTGGTTACTGCTGTACACAAAGCTGCACTACGCTTATTAACCCCTTAAGCTCTGCGGCTATTTGGGGGATTTCCGCCTGCATTTGGCCTACCTAAATTCAAATGGTTCCCCTATACACATACAATGGAGGAAATTAAAAAAAATGGTTTCATTGTATAGAAAACCTTTTAAACTACATAATATCAGTGTAATTCTTTATAAATAACATTATATAGATTTCAAATATTACAATAAAAACAAAAAAAACATAGGCGCTTTTTGATTTTTTTTTCAAAAGTTTTTTTTTGAAAGTCTATAACTCAGGATTTAGGTGTCTCAGTTCTTTGCAAATTGTTTTGTTTGATTCCACTAGGTCTCAGGATATACCAGAAAAAAGATTTTTTCATATAACAGTTTCTAATTGAAAGTTATTGAATTATAACCAAAGGGAGTCACATTGCCCCTTTTACCCCCATTTCCCCACTTTTTCCCCCCTAAAAGTATACTTCTGTTTCTTAGCAAAAACAGGTTTTATAAAGCATATTACCCCTTAGAATACTATTTTACTATGTACCATAGCACTTTTCATGATTATTGACTGAATAATGTTTCATTTTTATGTTTGCCTGTGTATTTACTGAAACACCTACTGTACTTTATTGTCAACATTCAATATACACTCAATACATAGCTTAGCAGATTGTTTTGGTGTCCTTTACGTTTCAAAGTAATTATAGGAATAAAACAAACCTGAATAGAAGCGCTGTAATACTTATAGACGCGCTTATGAGCCGCGGATCCTCTGCTCTCCATGGAAACGGCCCGTTATTTATTCATTTAGCGTCTATTTTGGATAATGGCGACCGCTATATTCCTCTGAGACGTTATATCTACACTCAAAGAGTCCAAAAACTACATATCCCACAATTCCCCGAACCGTCGAAGCATCTTGTGTGACCCGGAACCTCTCCATGACACTTCTTGTCTTCTTCTTCTACGCGCTGAATATGCGTCTGTGTCATCGTTCACAGCTGTGTTCAGCACAGCGGGCGGCCGGAGAGTGTAATCTGATCTACTGAGACGCTCTGAGCGCGGCCGCAGACACACACGCAGCTGCTTGAGCGGCTCAGAGCGCACACACATAAGAGCGCAACTGGATGGAAAAGCGCGTCTGGCAAAACAACGGATTTCTCAGCAATGAAGCAACGCAGAAACGTGAGAATGGTCTCGTTTGAAAGAAGAGATCCTAATCTAAAAGATAAAATGGCTTTTTGTTTAGTTTGTGGCTATTTGCGGCTAACTGGAGCAGTAGAATATGGAGGAAAGTTATAGAATATGTCATTTTACTCTTGAGGTAATATTCTGACATCGCAATTCGATTGAAGATTATCTGATCTCTGTTTGTCACACAATAAAATGATTTATATGGTCAGAATCTTGAGAAAGAGAGCTTTCTTGTGATATATGACTTGTCTGTTTTGAGAAAAATATAAGAAATACACATTCTTTGTAACAATTCTTCATAATCGTTAGGCGGAAATTTGTGTTTGGAACAACATAAATTCTAAGCATAATGTTACTACTTTATGAATCATAAAACTAGAAGTTATGGTATTCCTAGTAAAGAGGAGACTCTAAACTTTCAAATGAGATCATTTATGGGCTGATACTATATGAAGAAGGTCATGTAAATGAAGCAGCAACATTTTGAAACAATTTTGAAACACTTTTTATTATATTCTGACATCGCGATTCAATTGAAGATTATTCGATCTGTGTTTGTCACACAATAAAATGATTTATATGGTCAGATTCTTGAGAATGAGAGCTTTCTTGTGATATATGACTTGTCTGTTTTGAGAAAAATATAAGAAAAACACATTCTTTGTAAGAATTCTTCACAATCGTTAGGCGGAAATTTGTGTGTGGATCAACATAAATTCTAAGCATAATTTTACTACTTTATGAATCATAAAACTAGAAGTTATGGTATTCCTCGTAAAGAGGAGACTCTAAGCTTTCAAATGAGACCATATTTGGGCTGATACTATATGAGGAAGGTCGTGTAAATGAAGCAGCAACATTTTGAAACACTTTTTGGACCCGCCGGCAGAGTTTAAGAGGTTAACACTGCTTTCTAATGCATTATACAGGTGCTAGATGAAAAGAAAACACACCATGTAAACTCCTGACAAACTGCCAATAAATATCACTAAGAAAAGTAGGAGAAGCCACTGATTTAATAAATCCACACAAGAAACACACATCGACGAGACCAGATAAAAACAAAATGAACATACAGGCGCTAAAATACAAAGGCAAATGAGGATAATTAATAAGACACATAATGACAAAATCAAATCAGTGATCATGACAACAAACAAACTGACAGGAATGGTGAAAACACAAAGAAAGCTTATATACAGTAAATGGATGACACCCTTTTCTTATATGTTTAAACCCTTGTAAAAAGTTTCTGTAAGGTTTTTAAGAAAAATTTCTGATTCATTTGTTCATGAACTGTTTATAATGTGCGTATTCCTACAGGTGACACTCAACATCTCTCAGATCTGAGGATTGTGCTAATGGGTAGCAAAAGAGCTGGTAAGAGTTCAGCAGGAAACACCATCCTGGGCAAAGAGAGGTTTGACTTGATGAGATCTGCTCAGTGTGTGAGGAGACATGGAGAAGTATCAGACAGACACATCACTGTCATTGAAGCTCCAGGATGGTGGAGGAACGAACCTGTAGAGGAGAGTCCTGAGTTCCTTAAACAGGAGATTCTGCTCAGTGTGTCTCTGTGTCCTCCAGGACCACATGCTGTACTACTGATCATACGTGTGGACATTAGATTTGAAGAGACTGAGAGAAAAACATTGCAGGGTCATCTGGATCTTCTCGGTGAGAGAGTCTGGAGTCACACTATAGTGCTGTTCACTTATGGAGACTCTCTGTTAGACACATCTATAGAGCAGCACATTGAGAGTGAAGGACAGGATCTCCAGTGGCTGCTGGACAAATGTGGGAACAGGTATCATGTTCTCAACAATCAGAACAGGAGAGACCACACTCAGATCAAGGAGCTGCTGGAGAAGATTGAGGAGACAGTGACACAAAACAACGGCTGCCATTTTGAAATAGACAGAAAGATTTTACAGAAGATTGATGGTGTAAAGAAAGCAGAAGAGCGAATGGACAAATGGAGTAAGGAGATCAGATCACAGACTAGTGAGTGAAACCATAAAATTGTATGATTATATTCTACACACAGTCTCAGATATGTTTCCTCTTCATTGTTCTAGATATTTTCAGACGTAGTTTTAAACAGTTTAAAGTGCCCATCACAAAGTGCTCAGTTTGAGTTCTAACACTTACTAACACCTTGTACAGTCTTCATTTTCTCAGATGGTTTTCTATCCAGATACTAACCAGGTTCAACCTCGTTTAGCTTTATTAGGAAACCAGGCAAGAGCTGCAGGATCAAAATCAATCAGCTTGAACATTGTAATCATATAATTTTCTGTTTCTGTGTTAACCAAAGTGCTGCAGAGAAGTGAGTCCTCCATTCCCTGACCCATTCAAAGTTGACATAGGGTTGTCCATCTGAATAAATCACAACCACATGAAATGATTAATGTTTTCCTTTAATGTCATGTCAGTGACTTTGGATAAAAGTGTCTGTCAAATGAGATAATGTCAATGATCTACTACTGATCTGCTCTCTGCTTTCATTATTATAGTGAGTGGAGATGATGGATCTGATTCATGCTCTCTGGGAAGTTCTGCTTACGGTTCATTCAGATCACGATCAGGAGCAGACTCAATTTTTGGATCGTCACGTTCCAGAGATTCACTTCATACAAGTTACGGGTCAGGGGGCATGAAAAGACATGACAGCATTGGCTTACTACCACCAAGCAGTGAGTGACTTTCTTTTATTTGACACTTTCAGTACATTTTTGAAAAGCATTAAGTGCTCATGTTTTCCCAAAATATATTATTAAGTAGTCTACATTATCATAAATTTGTTACCACATGTTTTTCTCCATCATAAAATATAATGCCTTTCTACATCTCCTTTCATTTTCGCAATATTTACACAAACAGCAATGTTGATACTTTAATCTATGACAATAAATGCAAGCCTGAAATGAAATAAAATAACAAATAGCACATATGGTATTTATTTGACCTGCTTGTGTTGATGATTTTCTGGAGTTGAACCACATGTTTGTGCTGATTATTGTTCTTAAAACGTTTTGAAAATGTCAGACTCTATAAGTCTTTATGGTCAACTTTAAATACTTACAAAATAAGGCTTGTAATAAAGATATTTCTAAAACAGGGACAAAATATATAAAGTCTAACTGATTCAATAAGTATTTGTATGATATTTCAATAGACACCTGGTAATAATTACAATTAGTATACATTATTTTTAAGATCATATAGAAAGTGTTAAATGTAAGAATTTTGTTTGATAAGAGTTTCAAACATTTTATTGATTTCATTTTATTTTTCCCAGTGAGTGGAGATGAGCGGTCGGACACATTGTCTGTTGGAAGTTCTGCTTACGGTTCATTTAGATCACGATCAGGAGCAGACAGCGATTCAGTTTTTAGCTCATTACGGTCAAAAGTCTCATCTCACAGCTCAGGATTCGGCTCTTTGCGGTCCGTCCCTGAGTCTGTCGAACAATCAGAAACCAGAAGAGCACTTGGTGTGCCCAAGATCTCAAAGCTTTTCCCAAGAATATCAAAGAAGAATGACAAGCATGAAAAAGACTCCAAAAAGACATGAATTAAACTACTAAAACAGAAGTTTTATTTTTATAATGTTGACTTTATTAAATGTATAATTTTAACATCATAATGCGTAACTATAACACCAGGTATTACTAAAAAGATAATATAGAAAATGTAGATGTTTAATGTCTTGGAGATGTATAAACATAAATGCGTTGATATGTTCTGTAATAACCAAACCTGGAATAATGCAGTCTTATTATTTCCTGATTATTTTGTCAAAATTAGTTTTCATTTTTATATATTCTTTGTAAAACTTCTAATACATTGTCTACTCCAAACCTCAGTGATATTCTATAGAAATATTTTGTTTGTTTTAATGTATGACATCAAGGAAATGTAAATGATTGAACTAAAAGATCTACATGAAAGAAATTTGTTCCACACAATAAGTGCTACTAAAAAAAGATCTGTTTAAGTAATACTTACAATTAATTCCAAGAGTCTGATGTTAACATGTTGTTAAGCCATTGACTTCCTCTAATAAAGTACAAAGAATGTATGCAGTATGCAAAAATGGTGTAGTTTTTCATTGTGTAAGCGTGGTAATGCCTAAAATGCTGTCTAGGTTGGCATCTCAAACCATGCCTACATTTCTCCACTGTACTGTTTCAGGAAAATAATGCCACCAAGAGTGTAAGTCTTACTCAAGCGTATAGCAGGAACCTGCTGCAGGTACGAGCGGCTGAAGATGACAGTCAGACTTCATGAACGCTGTGTTGTGTTTTGACTGATCACTGTGTGTGTGCAGGACGTGGTGCAGAGATAGTATGCACATTTATCCTCAATCGTACAGAATGCAGAGCAGCTGGTGACCAATGTAGAGGAGTGTGCTGAAGCCTGCAGAGATGGTAAGAGACATGAGGATGAAATGGTTAATGCTGGCTTTTAATGAAAAATCGATGAAATAGTGATTTTATATTTTTTATTTAAAAATAGACTACACTGCAAGAAATAAATGGTTGAGAAACTAAAAAATAAACAAGGCAACATTATGCAGTTAAAAAAAAAAAAAAAGTTTAGTTCTCGTTAAAAATACTTTGCTTAGCCAATGTAAATTTCTTTGTCAATGCAATGCTGTTATATTTTGCTAATAGAAATACTCTGGTCACAGCAACTAAAATAACAATTACTGTATTTATTTTTTTCTATTTCCCCGGGACAGTAATTACTTAATATCCAGTGACATTACTATGCACAACGTCAACAGACAACATTGTAGAACATCACCGCTGGTGTTAATCAAGGCAGGACATATCTTTTTAATATTGTTTTTATGCTTTTTAAACACATTGTTTAGTTACAACATCCTTACACCAGTTCAGCCGAATATTAATTATAAATGGTTACAATCTAACTACCAATGTATTTTTTCTCTAAAGAATGTTTTTTTTTTTTTTTTGCTTCAGAAATGTGACGTAATTTCCAGTAAGGTAGCATAGTTTTTGCAGTGTGCATGTATGAGTTTTCAGGAAGCAAAAGTTCCAGTGCACTGTAAAGATTTAGATTGAGACAGCCCTTAAAATGGGCTATTATTATAATGAAAAAAATATTATAAAGTTATTATTATTTGAGACTAAGGTATCCTAAACTGGAAAATATGCAGTTGTGTCCTGCTTATGTGTTTGACAAGGAACTGGTTTCTTCAGTGTTCAAAAAGTAAACCTGGATATGGATGGGATCTCAATCATTTAGAAGAGCTCTAAACATCCTACACAACAGCAGACAACAATTCAGTTAAACATATTATTTCTGTAAATGTGACAACTTCATTTGTTTTCATTTAATGTACAAAACATTTTAAAATGCACAGTGACATATAGGCATATATTGTCCTCTAGATGTGAAAGTTATTTCAGGAAGTGAGTTAAACTCAGACATTTGTATCTTTTACTTTACAAAAGTAGATGGACTGTACTGTGTTCATTGTTTTTCATGATAGTTGTCACAAGGAGGAGTCAGAGACGTGCGGATCCATTTGCAAGGCTTTATTAGAATAGTCGACAGGCAGGAGTAAACGCCAGAAAACAGGAACAACGTAGGTAATCCGGGAAACAGTTCAATACTCCAGCAGTGGTCGCAATGGCAGGCAGCAGGAATCAATAACGGGGTACACAGTCCAGAGTCATACACAGATAATCCAACAAAGGCAGGCAGCAGGAATCAACAACGGGGTACACAGTCCAGAGTCATACACAGGTAATCCAATACAGAGAAACACGCTTAGAATAATGACCATGGGAACAATTAGACTTCGCAAGGTGGCTGTGTGTGAGAGTGGCTTAAATACATGTGGGTAAATGATAAACAGGTGTATGCAGCAATCAGTTCAGAGGGAAATGAAGAACAGATGTGTGCAGTGATTGGTGCAGTGGCTTATGGGGATTGTAGTCCATGAAGTGTGGTGCAAGAGTTCATGATGACAGGGAAGACCAGATACGTTACATAGCCCCTCCGCAAGGAGCGGCTTCCAGACGCTCTAACCACCTTAACAATCTTGAGGGTGGTGGAGCGGAGGCGGAACAGGGGGAGGGATGGAGGGCCAGGTCCATGTAGTGGTACTGGAACCACGAAATGAGGCGGAGCCGACGGAGGGAGAAGCCATGGAGGAGGAAGGGTTGGCTCCTGCATGGGGCCGACCGACGGAGGTAGAGCTGGTGGAGCCCGAGGCGGAACCGGAGAGTCGATGGTCCTGGGCGACACAGAGGATCCGGAGGGCCAAGGCGGAACCCAAGGCTCTGGCGACCCCGGCGGAGATGGAGGTCCGGAGGTACGCAGCGGAGCCGGAGTGACAGAGGATCGAGGCTGTGCCCACGGGAGGGAGGAGGTCCACAGAGCCGGCAGGACGGAGTGACGAGGCGCAGCCGGAGGAGTAGAGTCCAGAGGCGAAGGTGGGGTGACGACTGACCGGGGCGGAGCCGGAGAGACGATGGAGCCCGGAGGAGCTGTTGGGCCGACGGCCGACAACGGAGACGAGGGAGCACAGAGCCGGGGTGGAGCCGCAGGGTCGGAGGACCGAGGTGGAGTCCAGGACTCTGAGACTGGAGGTGATGGTGAGGGGTCCTTCAGTCTGGACACCGATGGCGACTGGCAGTCCCACGGCAAGTCCTCTGCCACGAAGGTGGGATGGGGGTGAGTAGAGGGACTGTCAGGAGACAGAGGTGGCAGGACTGGAGCAGCAGGGAGGGTGGGTGGGAACAGTCCATGCTTGAGCTCCGTGACCAGAACCGGGCAGACAGGAATCTCAGGACGACTGGATGTAACCAGCGGAGTCTCTGGAAGGCTGGGCGGAACCAGCGGAGGCTCTGGAAGGCAGGGCTGAACCAGCGGATTGTCTGGGAGACTGGGCGGAACCCGCGGAGTCTCTGGAAGGCTGGGCGGAACCAGCGGGGTCTCTGGAAGGCAGGGCTGAATCAGCGGAGTGTCTGGAAGGCTGGGCGGAACCAGCGGAGTCTCTGGAAGGCTGGGCGGAACCAGCGGAGTCTCTGGAAGGCTTGGCAGAACCAGCGGAGTCTCTGGAAGACTGGGCGGAACCAGCGGAGTCTCTGGAAGGCAGGGCTGAACCAGCGGAGTGTCTGGAAGGCTGGGCGGAACCAGCGGAGTGTCTGGAAGGCAGGGCTGAACCAGCGGAGTGGAGCGGAGCTCTTGTGAAGCGGGCTCTGGACGACGCTCTTGTGAAGCGGGCTCTGGACGACGCTCTTGAGGAGCGGGCTCTGGAGAACTGGACGACCCCAGCGGAGATTCAGGAGGGCTGGGCGTCTCCAGCGGAGACTCTGGAAGAGCAGGCTCTGAGCGAGCGGTCACTGGAGGGCGCTCTGGCGGCGCAGTCACTGGAGGGCGCTCTGGCGGCGCAGTCACTGGAGGGCTGGTTGGGAGACCAGCTGCTCGAGCCGACAGCAGCGGTGGGTCCTCCACGCTAGAAATTAGCCTTTGCCACCCCGTGGTAAAGTGTGGCTGCTGTGGTTCTGGGCTAGCAGACCTCTTGTGCTGTGGCTCTTCTAGAACTCTCACAGTAAGCGGAGAGCCGCATAACACCAACGCATAATTCATAAAGTCCTCCACCGAACACTTAAATTCCCCTCCAGGCAACAGCGATTTAATGGGTTCATTGAGTCCAAAGCGGAATAAGTCCCTCAGCCATACTTCATCATAAAAAGGTACTTGAAGTGATAACCTACGAAACTGTAGTACATAATCCTCAATGGGAAGATCTTCCTGTCGGAGGAGCAGAAGTTGGTCGACTGGGTCCATGTTGTGATGCTGGTGGTTGAATAAAGCCGCTGGATCCGGGTGTGGCGAAGTCTTCTGTCACAAGGAGGAGTCAGAGACGTGCGGATCCATTTGCAAGGCTTTATTAGAATAGTCGACAGGCAGGAGTAAACGCCAGAAAACAGGAACAACGTAGGTAATCCGGGAAACAGTTCAATACTCCAGCAGTGGTCGCAATGGCAGGCAGCAGGAATCAATAACGGGGTACACAGTCCAGAGTCATACACAGATAATCCAACAAAGGCAGGCAGCAGGAATCAACAACGGGGTACACAGTCCAGAGTCATACACAGGTAATCCAATACAGAGAAACACGCTTAGAATAATGACCATGGGAACAATTAGACTTTGCAAGGTGGCTGTGTGTGAGAGTGGCTTAAATACATGTGGGTAAATGATAAACAGGTGTATGCAGCAATCAGTTCAGAGGGAAATGAGGAACAGATGTGTGCAGTGATTGGTGCAGTGGCTTATGGGGATTGTAGTCCATGAAGTGTGGTGCAAGAGTTCATGATGACAGGGAAGACCAGATACGTTACAATAGTATAAATAGTGACAAAAATAGAATGTTTTATATTAAAGATAAACAAGCAGGCCAAGCTCATATGAGAAAATACAAAGGCAGTCTTACAATCTCCACTGAATGGGAGGGTTACTAAAAAAATAAATTATATAAATTCTTAAATGCATTATTAGCCTAGATCATCATAATGTCATTATTACTCATTATGGCTTGTTTCTTCTTTTGTCTGGTGTTTCTGTTATCCCTAGCTCTTTCTTTTCCTCAGTGATGCATATTTAGTCTCCTTTCCTGTCTTTGTGCAAGAGAGAGATTATATTCATTGATTTAGTTGAACATATGCACAGTATAGATGACAGATTTGATTAAAAATATTTATTTTTATATTATATATATTTACTATTTATCTTTGCTTAATTCGTGTAACTTAAGCTGTTTCCTAGTTTTATGTGCAGATCAAATTAAATACATTTTTCTTTCCATAATTCCTAAAGAAAACTTATTAATTTACTCTGTTTTGAGAAATGAACCTCATTCATAAATTATATGTTTGTTTTATAAACAATGTAAATGAACTCATGTGGTTAATAATTATTCTTTTGGTCATTGTTTGGTCAACTATTTTACAGAAAAGCATTCATTCTTATGATTTAAATCATTTTATCTCATTAATACCAGTATTCAGAGAGGGATTTGGGTAGGAGTACTGTCTTAAAATCCATTTTATATGACAAAATATTAACTTGCTGCTTTCACCTTGTTCTACACAGTTAAAGTTGCATTCATACTGATCAATTTGCTGTAGATTGTCAGTTCTCTACGGCAGGGGTGGGAAACTCATTTGGGATTGAGATTGGGTGTCCTGTTTTTTTTGTTTGTTTGTTTTTTTTAGAATGACAGAAAAAAAGATTGGGTTGGGAAAGCTCTGTACAGATCAATAAAATTAAATCAATCTTTTTTTTGGAACAAGGGAAAAAGATTGGATAAGGAAAGATCTGGCTTTATGTGGATGAGTCCTTGGTTCTAGGTTGCCACTGTCATGCAGAGTTTAGCTCCAACCCTAATTAAACACACCTGAATCAGCTAATTAAAGTCTTATTAGGCATACTAGAAACCTCCAGGCAGGTATGTTGAGGCAAGTCGAAGCTAAATTGAGCTAATCACCAGCCCTCCAGAACCGAGTTTGGACACCCTTGGGATAAGGGGACACATTGGCCAAAATATTACATTGGATGAGCTTAACAGTTAAAATTGAATTTAATATTATTAATTATTTAAATTTCAGCTCAAATTATGACACAGGACATTTATTATCATTATCATATTATCATATCATTAACATCTGGAAAATGTCTTTTTTGGGGCGTGTCTGAAAAAAAGTTTTTGGTGTGTATCACTTTAAATGCAAATGAGCTGCATATTCCCGCCCCGTCTTCTGAAGAGGGCATAGCATATATATATATATATATATATATATATATATATATATATATATATATATATATATATATATTTTGCATACCAACAGCAATAAACAGTCAGTAGAAGCAACATGACTCATCATGACACAGATGAGAGTCCTGCAGAAGAAACACATATGAGACTGAACCAGGACGTCTCGGAATGGCTATTCGATACACTTATGTACTTGTAGAGTTTTCACAGCCCATGGTATGCTAATGCAGGACTGTCAGTCAGAGACTGTGGGCGGGGCCTAAACTATGTGATGTCAAATTGCTAAGAGAATCAAAACAGCATGCCTAATGAGATTTGCTTTAATGGGGATTTAAAAAGGGAGTGTGTGGATTTTTATCATTGTAGGGTGGTTTTGTTCACACACTGCCAACACACATAAATGTCCAAACACCATGTAATAGTGCATTTTGCATTATAGGTGCCCTTTAAAAAAAAATCTAAAATTTAAGTTTTAAACATTTAAATCTACAGTATAGTCAAGTCATTGATATAATTAATGTTCAAGCCATTAGATTAATAATAATAAATATTAAAATCAAAATATAAAATAGAAAAATGTTTTTTATAAATCAACATGATGATTGTTTGGATAATGTTTTAAAAGTTATCATGCTTTATGTACTTATTCCATGCAGAAATCCCCTTTTTAATTCCCTTTTCTTTTTGCAGTGAGTAGATATGAGCGGTCTAATACGTCGTCTCTGGGAAGTTCATTTGATCATTCAGATCAAAATCAAAAGCAGACATTAGGTCATCACTTTCCAGAGATTCATCTCACACAAGAAGATATGAGTCCAGTGTCCAAAAAATACATAACAGCATGGAAACACCATCACTGAGTGAGCATCTTTTGTTTTATGTGGCAGTTGGCACTTTCAACCAATACAGTAGACGCTGGTGTAGCCTGACCAGAGGTGTCAAAAGTACACACATTCTTTACTTAAGTAAAAGTATAGATACCTGTGTTTAAAAAGACTCTAGTAAAAGTTGAAGTATTGACTCAAATTTTTACTCAAGTTAAAGTAAAAAGTACAGGCTCTAAAATGTACTTAAAGTATAAAAGTATAAAGTAACCTTGCGAAGGACGAAACCACCATTTTAGGGAAAAGTTTATTGGAGTTTATCCACTATCACCCTCACCAGTTTTATGTGTCATTTCGCCAGTTTTATCAGTCCGTTATGCTTCTTGGTGCTTTGATTTCCCAACGAGTTGTCGCCTGGTTTTCACGTTCAACATATTGTGCGTGTCAGAGCGTATAAAAACAAATGCACCAATAGGACTGTCTTTTCATTGTGTGTTTACATACGTTTCTAAGCACGAACCAATCAGTCTGTTGTATGCATGGCGCATATTATTAATATGGATGTGTCAAATGTGTTGCCAAATGGCTTAAATTTCTCGCAAAAACAACAACACTGATTTGAAAATGTTGGGAGTAGAAAGTACAGATACTCATGTTAAATTGTACGAAGTAAAAAGTAGAAAGTTGCCACAAAAATAAGTAGTGAAGTAAAGTATAGATACCCGAAAATTCTACTTAAGTACAGTAACAAAGTAATTGTACTTTGTTACTTCCCATCTCTGACCCTGATAGTATTAATAAAGAATATGCTGATGTGCTGTAAATAAATATTTTAATAAATGTTTTTTGAGCAGCAAATCAGAATTTTAGAATGATTCCTAAAGTATCATGTGACTGGAGTAATGATGGTAAAAATTCAGCTTTGAAATCACATTGTAAAATATATTCAAATCGAAAGCAGTTATATTAAATTGTAAAAATATTTCTAAATGTTACTGTTTTTGCTGTACTTGCTGTACATTGTGTACATTGTCTGACATGTTGTGGAGATAAACAATCTAATTTCATTCTCTCAGTTTTACAGAAATTGATTTTTTTTTACCAATATAATTTGATCTTCATATTAATAAAGCATTATCTGGTGGAAAATGAATGTAGTGATCTTTAGTAGTGGTATTTACTCCTTCATGAAATTATTCCTTGCAATAGAGTACATCATTTTTAGAAAATACTGTGTGAATTGAAATATTCTGTTTCTATTTATTTTTATTTTTTTTTCTTCAAGTAAATGTAGATTAGAGATTGGGAACGAGGTCTATGGGAAGTTCTGCTTACAGTTCATTCAGATCACTATCACAAGCAGACAGTGCTTCAGTTTTTAGCTCATCACGCTCAAAAGTCTCATCTCACAGCTCAGGATTCGGGTCTGTGCGGCCCATTTCTGAATCTGTTGAACATTCAGGACCCAAAAGAACACAGGACATGCACAAAATCACAAAACATGAGAATAAAGACACTGACTCACTGTCAGTGTCTTTACTTTTGGCGTCTCCTGATTAGGAGTCACCACAACGGATCATCTTTTTCTCTGTCAACAGTGTCTTCCTCTGTCACACCAACCACCCACATGTCCTCCATCACCACATCCATGAACCTCCTTTTCAGTCTTCCTCTTCTCCTTCTGCCCGGTGGCTCCATCCTCAACACTCTGCTCCTGACATACCCTGCATCTCTCCTCTGCACATGCCCAAACCATAGTCTTGCCTACAAATGTTATCCACAAACTGTCCTATCTGCACTGTCCCTTTAATATGATCTTAACTTCTGATCCTGTCCATCCTTGTCACTCTCAGAGAAAATCACAGCATCTTCAACTTTGTCTTCTCCAGCTCCTTCTCATGTCTTTTTGTCAGTGCCACTGTCTACAAGCCATACGACATTGCTGGTCTCACTACCGTCTTGTAAACTTTGCCTTTCACTCTTGCAGATACCCTTCTATCGCAAATCACTCTCCATCCATTCCATCCTGCTTGCACTGTCTTTATAACTTTTCTACCACACTTTCCATTACTTTGGACAACTGACCTCAAGTATTTAAACTCCTCCACCTTCACTACTTCTGTACCTTGTCACTGCACCGTTCTCTTGTCCTCTCTCCCATGTATGCACATGTGTCTTGCTTTTACTGACCTTCATTCTCCTTCTCTGCAGTGTGTACTCCTTCTCGCCACTTCTCCAAACACACCTCGACCTGTTCCCTACTCTAAAAACAAATCACAATATGTGAACATCATAGTACATGGGGGTTCCTATCTGATCTCATCTGTTAACCTGTCCATCACCACTGCAAACAAGAAAGGGCTAAGATCCTTGATGCAATCCCGCTTTTCACCTTGAACCGTCTGTTCTTTCTACTGCACACCTCACCATTGTCACACTGTCCTCATACATATCCTGCACCTCTCTTACATACTTCTTTGCCACTCCTGACTTCCTCATACAGTACCAAAACTCTTCTCTCGGCACCCTGTCATAAGTTTTTTTTTTTTTTTTTTTATCCACAAACACACAAATCAACTCTTTCTAGCCTTCTCTATACTTATCCAACAATACTCTCAAAGCAAACATTGCATCCGTGGTGCTCTTTCTGGGCATGAACCCACACTGCTGCTCACAGATCATCACCTCTCCTCTCAGTCTAGCTTAACTGCTTTTTACCAAAACTTCATTTTGTGATTGATCAACAATTTGTCCCTGTATTTTCTGCATCTTTGCTCCTCTGTTCTTATACAGTAGATTGTTTTTTTCGAAATTTATAGAATTATATATATATATATATATATATATATATATATATATGTATGTATGTATGTATTTATGTATGTGTGTGTGTGTGTGTGTGTGTGTGTGTGTGTGTGTGTTGTTTGTTGTAATTCTACTCCCTACCTCAAGGGGGACCACGGTGGGGGTGGATGGGGGTTCTAGAGGAAGTGGCTTTGAGTGTTTGTACTTAACTCAGCTCTAAGCAGGAGACCCTATAATGGAACATCTTTTGTACTACATTTAATGTAAGTTGTATTTATTTTGTAATTTTGTGTTTGTTTTAATTGTGACTTGTGTGTTCTGAATTCTGTTTTGCATGTTTGTTCAGAGGGTTCTCTTTGGGTCTCATTCATCAAAGAATATAAACACTTCAGCTAGACTTGTACATCTTTGATCACCTGTTTCCTGGACTATGCTTTATGGTTTGGAACATTTGATGTTGTATTTCCACTATACAGTGGCTGAACAATGGCTCTTACGTGAACTATCTTGGATTGATGAGTAACTGACTTCTTACTGGGTTCAGACTTTTTTAATGATGTGCTTGATGTGATGTTTTGCTAATATACCTGCTCTTGTATGTTTGTCTATTTACATTCTACTTGTTTAAGTTATCTACTCTTAGTTTAAATACATTTTATTTAAACTAAGAAATGCTGTAACAGGTTTTAAAAAGTCAAATCAAATCAAATCACTTTATTGTCACATCACCACAGCACCTGTGCCTAGGTGAGTGAAATTCTTAGGAGCGAGCTCCAGACAGTGCAGGGACAATTTACATATGGACAGTTGTATACCAAACAGACAGTTACATACCTTACAGGATTATACAGTATATATACTGTATATATACTATAGTATATATAGTGACAATGTGCAATATATACATACATACATACATACATACATAGTACACACAGTGTACGATAAGACATATTAACAGTTAGCAATACAGTGCAAGTTGAGCTGTATTTTAAGGAAATGTGCAAAAGAGGTATTATTTATATGAAATTGGGCAGAAGAGAGATATGGAGGATAGCACATAGTGCAAAGATTCCAGTGCAATTTTAGACATATATTAATCATATTGTGAATGTGCAAATAGGGCAGAGTGTGATGCCACAGGTGGTTTGTATGGCCCACTCACCTGTGTGTAGCACACTCAGATTCCACTAAGGGAGATTGTCAACAGTGCAAAGGTGCAGTAGATTATGTATAGATGGATATGCAAGGAGATGGATGTGTATTGGATGGTTTGCAGTGTATCAGATATATTATTGTATTAAGTGCAATGTGTGCATAGAGTCCAGTGATAAAGGGCAGTGTGTGGCATATGATGTAGTGGGAGTATGCTGCTAGGTGTGTTAGTTCTGATTGTTTATTAGCCTGGTAGCCGTGGGGAAAAAGCTATCCTTTAGTCGGCTAGTGCGGGATCGGATGCTGCGGAGGTGTCTTCCTGAGGGCAGCAGAGAGAGCAGTCTGTGGGACGGGTGGCTGGAGTCACTGATGATCCTCTTGGCTTTCCTTACACACCGCCTGGTGTAGATGTCCTGGAGGGAGGGAAGCTCACCTCCAACAATGTGGCGGGCAGTTCGCACAACCCTTTGTAGAGCTTTGCGGTTGCCAGCGGTGGTGTTTCCAAACCAGGCAGGAGATGCAGCCGGTCAGGATGCTCTCCACAGTGCAGGTGTAGAATGTTCTGAGGATGCTGGGGCTCATTCCAAACTTCCTCATACGTCTCAAGAAGAGGAGGCGTTGGTGTGTCTTCTTCAGCACTGCGTCTGTGTGAGCGGACCATGTGAGATCTTCACTGATGTGAACACCGAGGAACTTGAAGTTGTTAACCCGCTCCACAGGTGTCTCGTTGATGGTGATTGGTGTGTGTTCTCTGCTCTGCCTCCTGAAATCCACCACCAGCTCCTTGGTCTTATTGATGTTGAGTGAGAGGTGGTTCTCCTGACACCATTTGGTCAGGGTGCTCACCTCCTCTCTGTAGGCAGTCTCATTATTGTCAGTGATCAGGCCTATCACCGTTGTGTCGTCAGCAAATTTGATGATGACGTTGGAGCTGTGCGTGGATGTACAGTCATGTGTGTAGAGGGAGTACAGGAGTGGGCTGAGAACGCAGCCCTGAGGAGCACCAGTGTTGAGGGTCAGCGGAGATGAAGTGTTGCTGCCCATTCTGACCACCTGATTTCTGCCCGTCAGGAAGTCCATGATCCAGCTGCACAGAGATCTGTTTAGTCCGAGAGCCTGAGAGCCTAGTCCTTCGCGACAAGTGTGGCAGGCACTATGGTATTAAATGCTGAGCTATAGTCCACAAACAGCAGTCTCACATAGGTGTTTTTATTTTCCAGGTGGGAGAGAGCAGTGTGTAGGGTGAAAGCAATAGCGTCGTCTGTGGAACGGTTGCTACGCTAAGCAAATTGTAACGGGTCTAGTGATGCAGGCAGCACAGAGCAGATGTAGTCTCTGATGAGTCTTTCAAAACACTTGCTGAAGATGGGTGTCAGAGCAATAGGCCTCCAGTCATTCAAGCATGTGATTTTGTTTTTCTTGGGTATGGGCACAATGGTGGATTTTTTTAAAGCACGAGGGAACCACAGACAGAGTGAGGGAGAGGTTGAAAATATCTGTGAAAACCCCAGCTAGTTGGAATGCGCATGTTCGGAGCACACGTCCTGGGATGCCATCAGGACCCGCTGCTTTGCGTATATTCACCCGTCGGAAGGATCGGGTTACATCCGCGACAGAAATGGAGAGTGCTCTCGCCTCTTCTGCAGCAGCCGCAGGAGCGCTCTCTGCGTGGGTGGTGTTTTGAGCCTCGAAACGAGCATAAAAATGATTAAGCTCATCCGGTAGAGAGGCGGCAATGTTCACAGTAGCTGGTTTTTTCCCTTTAAAATCAGTAATGTTATTGATGCTTTGCCACATACCTCTTGCGTTATTGGTTTTTAATTGATTTTCAACTTTGTTTTTGTATTGTCGTTTGGCTGCTTTGATGGATTTCCTGAGATCGTAACTGGCTCGTTTGCGATCGTCAGGGTTTCCAGAATTGAAAGCAGATGTTCGCGCTGACAGGGCTGCTCGAACATCACTGTTAATCCACGGTTTTTGGTTGGGGTAGATGCGGATTGTTTTTGTCGGCACTACATCTTCTACACACTTCCTGATGAAACACGTTACTGCATCTGAGTACGCCTCTATGTCGTCATCATATGCCGCCCGGAACATGTCCCAGTCCACGTGATCAAAACAGTCCTGTAGTATAGCGTCCGATTGGTCCGACCAGCATTAATTTCCCTGAGGGCGGGTGCTTCCCGTTTCAGTTTCTGCCTATAAGCAGGCAGGAGCAGAACGGAAAGATGGTCCGATTTGCCAAAAGGTGGGCGAGGGAGGGATTTGTATGCGTCACGGAAGGGAGAGTAGCAGTGGTCCAGTACACGATCACCACGCGTGTTGATTGTGATGTGCTGGAAAAATCTTGGAGCTATTGTTCGTAGGTTGGCTTTGTTAAAGTCCCCCGTAACAATAAACGCCGCATCTGGGTACACGGTTTCCTGCTCGCTTATATGCCCATACAGTTCCTTGAGTGCCTGGTCTGTGTTGGCTTGAGGGGGAATGTAAACAGCTGTGATTATGATCGCTGCAAACTCCCTCGGCAACCAGAATGGTCGACACAGAAGCATGTGAAATTCCAATTCAGGAGAGCAGAATGATTTGATGGAGTGTAGGTTCCTTTCATCACACCACGAGTTGTTGATAAAGAAACAAACACCCCCACCTCTGTTTTTTCCTGTGAGCTCCTTCATTCTGTCCGAGCGATGCACGGAGAACCCCGTAAGCTCGATGGCAGAGTCTGGAATCACTGCAGACATCCATGTTTCTGTGAGGCAAATAATGCAGCAGTCCCTTATTTCTCGTTGGTATGAGATGCGTGCCCGCAGTTCACAGAGTTTGTTGTCCAGTGACTGAACGTTAGCCAGCAAAATTGTTGGGAGAGGAGGTCGGAGGGGACGGCGTCTGAGTCTAACAAGGACGCCAGCTCTCTTTCCTCTTTTCCGGCGGCGTTTCCTCAGTCGCAGCCACGCGGCCCAGACAAAGGGCTCTGATGCGGTATCCGTAAACAAAACGCCGGCGTTCAAGAACTTAAAGTCCGGTTTGCGTTGCGCGACAAAGGAGCCAATATTTAAAAGCGTGTGTCTATCGTAAAAAGTTATACTAACAACGTCCAACACATAAGACAACAGAAAAACAAGAAAAACACACGAAAAACTGCAGAGTTTGCTCGGAGCTCGCAACACGGCTGCCATGCTTTCGGAATCTTGGATTTCCAAGTTATATATTCAAAGTTATATTAGACTTAAAATTTCCAAATTAAATCATGTAGACACGGGCAATATATATACACTGGTATAAATATTATGAATCTCTTTTTATTATTATTATTATTATTATTATTATAATGAATCAATAATCTCAGAAAATTCATTACAAAGTAAAAGAAAAGTTAAAAGCACCACACACTGATCAGCCATAACATTACAACCACTGACAGGTGAAGCAAATAACATTATTTATATTGTTACACTGGCACCAAAGGTGAGATATATAAAGATCTGAGGATTTTGACAAGGACCAATTATTGCTGTCCATGATAGAAAGATGTCAGAACACATAGTGCATTGCAGTTTGCTGTGTATGGGGCTGCATAGCTGCAGACCAGTCAGTGTGTCCTACAATGGACATGTGAGCATCAGAGCTGGACCATGGAGCAATAGAAGAAGGTTGCTGGTCTGATGAATCATGTTTTCTTTTAGATCAGGTGGACAGCCAAGTGCATGTGTGTCATTTATCTGAGGAATTATCTTTCATATTCAGGTGGGAAATGTGAATTTCTCTCTGGGGTTTTAAAACAAAGGCTTAACTTTTCTTGCAGTACAGTTTCTGTTTTAAATGACATTAAGTCTGTGGCAGAAGGCAGCAGCATGAATAAGTAGTGTGCTGGAAGGAGATGCTGTTTGTGTGTCAGCAGGAGTTGCTGTGCAGCGCTGCCACCTACAGCTCTTAACGATTTAAAGATCTGAAATCAAAACTGACCACTTTTTTTTTTTCAATGACTATCCTGTTTCATTAGAAAATGTCACATTACTGACATGAAATTGGTTGTGTATATTCCATATGCACTTTAAGTGAATCTTGTAAGCAATAATCAGGAATGTGTTGCTGTTTGCTGGACACCCAACTGTTTCCAGTGTTCATGCCACATTCAGGACCCATTGGAGTAGAGGGTGTTTGTTGGCTCCTGGGTTTCGATGCTGGGCTGGACAGCTGGAGTGAAGCCTGGAGACTCTTGCTCAGGGATTATCAGCAGGTAGAGCTGCGCTGAGCTGTTCTTCATTGTGGGTCGATGGAGAGCTGTAGACACTCTGCAGGGCCACATGGGTCTCAGTCTACTGCCATTCTTCAGAGCATTGGCTGGCTTAAATATTGAGTTTTGAGAATACTAATGATTTTGCTGTTTTCTCAGTTGCTGCAGGTAGCAGTGGTGATCTTGGAGTAGCAGCCTGTTGTCTCGCCTATATCGCTGATGTCCTTGGCTGTGTGGCTAGTGAGGATCAAGGTGGTTTATGCTGTGGACCCGCAGCGAATCAATCATGGGCTTCTGCTTTTAAGCTCCTGGAAGAGGGAATTTTGAATGTTACAAAACAAATAAACAGTGTTTCAATCAATCTTGAATAAAAATGCATCAGTTTCCACAAAACCATTAGGCAGCATACCTGCTTTCAACATTGATAATAAGAAAAGTTTTTTGAACAGCAAATCAGCATACAGTATTAGAACGATTTCTGAGGTATCATGTGACACTGAGAACTTGCGTAACGATGCTGAAAATTCTGCTTTGTTTCACAGGAATAAATTACATTTTAACATTTATTTAAATGTAAAAAATTATATTAAATCGTAGTAATATTTTACAATGTTACTGTTTTTTGATCAAATAAATGCTGAGCCTAAAAGACTTCTTTCAAAATAAATAAAAAGTCTTATTTACTTAAAGACTGTTATTTTTTACAGTAGTGCGGATGCATTGTTTATATATTTCATTTTGTTTAATAAATTATCTTTTGTTGACTGAAATTGAAGCATTCTTTATTTTCAAGATGCCTTTCTTATGTTGAATTTCTTTGAAATGCCATTCAGTAAATTTCTCTTCATGTCAAGTAGAAAAATTTAAATCAAAATAATTAAGTTTTCTTTGGTCTTTGACAGTGTGTGCTAAAAGTGTGTTTGAATATGACATCAGGTGGCTGCAGTTACTCTCCTACTATATCATTTGAACATGGTGGATTGGTGGTCAATGTGGCCGTTAAGGTGGAGAAAAACGGCCGATTGGATCTCGAGTTCGGCGTATTCCAGAGCCTCATCTGCTGTTGGTCAGTACCAGCGGTGAACCGATCTGCAGCATTTTTTACAGAAACACTCTGTGAGGATCTTACTGACCTGCTCTGGGTAAGAGGACATACTGTGGTACAGATCAAATAAAGGCACAAATATTAGTAAATATATGTAAAAAGTTGTGTGTTTGTGTTGTAGGTGCAGTGAGCTGGTGTGTGTATCGTCTGAGTTTAGGACAGAGTCTGGTAGGAGCAGGAGGAGGAGGATTCCTGTTCTTACTCACCCGTGAGCCGCAGCAGATGGAAGCTGTGAGAGAGAGATTCTCATAAACATTCAGGTGAGCCGGAGAAACTGGTTTAAACTGCTGCAGAATGACTCGTGAAAAGAATGGTTGTTTTGTAAAATGTAGAAGCTGTGAGGTGATTGGTTTCTGAAAAAGGCTTGTGTGTGTTTACTGTCCTAAAATTAATGATCAAACTTTTAATTTAACCATAACTAAAATGGAAAAAATAAATGGTTTGAGTAAAATCTATTTCATGAATGTAAGTACTTTACAATAAAATATAACTAAAACAACTAAAATACCAACTGTACAAATACCACAAAAATTCAATAATTAAAGCTGCAAGCAGCGATGAAAGGGCCCTCGCACCCAGGCTCACCGCCGATGGCTGGAAAACAGCCAACGGTGGGCAGTATGCTTTTAATAGAGTATATATAGGAGAAATATGTTAAAATCATTTATATGTGCCAAACTTCCTGCTGCCAGCTGGTGGCGTTATGCCTATAACTGATTATTGGCATGTAGATGTGTTCAGGCCAGCACTTTTATCAAACATATGAAGTTTGGTGCAGATTGACCTTGGTATGTTTAAGTTAGTGAAAGATATGATATATCCTGCTGCCAACAGGTGGCGCTATGATAATATCTGAATATTGGCCTTTAGGTGTCTTCAGGTCAGGACTCTAACCAAACCTGTGAAGTTTAAGGCAGATTGGACATTTTATGTCTGAGTTATAACAACTTCTATGTTCATGATGAAACATCAAACTTTGTCACGCCGCCACGGACACGCCCTATAACCAAAACTCTTGGTTCTTCACAATTTAACATCACTAAGGCCTTTAGATTAGACTGACCAAATATAATGTTGATATCATTAAATCTGTAGGAGGAGTTTGTTACAAGTCATTTCCTGTTGCCAACAGGTGGCCCTATGATTGTGAGAGAATATTTGCATTCACATGTGTTCAGGCCAGGACTCTTATCAAACATGTGAAGTTTGAGGCAGATCGGACATTGTATGCCTGAGTTATAGCAACTTCCTGTTACATGGCGAAACATCGAAATTTGCCAGGCCGCCACGGACACGCCCAAGGGCTTTAGATTAGACTCACCAAATTTGGTGTTGATCCAAATAAATCTCTAGGAGGAGTTCGTTCAAGTACGACGCCCGAAAATGGCAAAAATTACATAAAATTTGTTGAGAAAATGAAAAATAACCGACTTCCTGTTAAGTTTTGGATTTTGCTCCAAGAGGCTTTTTTGTAGGTATTAGTGTGTTACATGTGTGTACCAATTTTCTTGCATGTACGTGAAACGAAGCTGAAAGCGCACACCGGTGAACGTGTAAAGGTGGTGCTATCGAGCCATTTTGCCACACCCACTTCTGAAACCAATATCAGACGTACATAGACGAGAGTTCTCGGACATGTTTAGGCCCTCAAAAATGTGATTAATTTTGAAGAAGAAGAAGAAGAAGAAAAGAAGCAGATCCAATAGGGTCCTCATACCAAACCATATAGTTAAAGGCTTGTCCAAAAAGATGTGTCTTTAAATGTTTTGGTTTTTTTTCCAAAAGACTCTACAGAACCCGTAGTTCTCAATGTTAAAGTAAGCAAGTTTCAGAGCCTTGGAGCCACAACACAAAAAGCATGGTCTTCTTTCAGTCTTAAAGAATTATGAATTACAGGGTTGTTTTAATGTATCAAATACATTTTTTTTCTTTTCTTTTTTCTTTTTTTGCTGTAAAACAGCAGTGAAAGATGAAGATTAAATAGAGTGCAACAGTTCAGAAGTAAAAACTCATAGGGGAAATTTATTATCCATTTGTAAATTAATTTTAATTTTAATGCTAATTGATAAACCTTTAAAAATACAGCTTTTGTGAGCGCTTAAGTTATCTAATTATACAGTATTGTTGTACCTGTTCTCATTAATTCCTCCTTTTTTTTAATACTTTTGTTTAATAGTGGAATTTGTGGTGAAAAGTTACATTAGAGCATGAATGTCTCCATACACAATAAAATATATGTATATGTGTTTGTAAGTACATAAATGCATATTTTGCAATAAATTAAAAATGTATTTTCTATAGCTAAAACCAGTTGATAGTTTCATTTGATTTCCTTGATTTCATTAACAATGCTTCAGGGGACTGTAGTTCTTTCCCTCATTAAAGCTAATAAGTACACAGTCTTGTTTGTCTTTTTGTTCAATATGATTTTACATACTTTCTTGCATAAAAGTTTGTCATGCTGTGATTCTTCTTGTAGCTGGCTTGGTGGGTGGGCACTAATGCACTATTATTTTTGGTTATTTCCTGGTGTGAAGTCTTCTATTTCTATATGATGTCTTTTCATTATGTATCATTGTCAGCATTAGAATAGGTTGAAGGTTTAGGGTTACCTCATAGAGTCATCTTAGTTTAGATTTAATCGTTAAACATAAGATACTGTCACTTTAAATTGCAAACAGTTTACCTTGAAGAAAACCTTAAACATCAGCTGACACACCCCCTGTTTGCCACGGTGCACCAGGAAGTGAGTCTCGTAAAACAGTTTGAAAGCACGGCGCAAGTGAACACTAGACTGCTGATGGCACTATATTTACTTTGGAGCTCCAACTGAGACAACAATATGTCCATTAAAATGGATTCTGGTAAGCTTCCTACTTAACTGAGGGCTATTTGTATGAAAGTACAAATGTCATCAACATGTTTACAGTTTCTCTTAATGCTTTCACTTTCATTTTGGTCTAAACAGGTATGACTTTTTGTTATATTTATGACACTTTGGATTAGTTTTTCATTAAATCTTTTATAAATATAAATAGACACAAGTGGACTTTTTGGCTTTATTTGCATCCACTAAATAAATGTGAATGTAAGACAGTCATGTATTTAATGGTGCTAATAGCAACCAGAGCAGCGATTAATGTTTTTCCAGGTGTGTATACAAGAGAGATTTATTCATTAATTTAAATGCTTGCTGATACAAGTTAAATAATTGTTTTTTTAAAGAATATAATTATTAAATACATTATTCTGCATCTTACAATTTAGTCTTGTGAACTCTTTAATGCGCAGTGCAATCTTACTTTCTCCATTAATTTATAATTATCACAAAAATTACTTTTGTTTAACTCTAATTTGAGAGCTGAATTCATATGGATACTTACAAAGTTTATAATATAGTATGTCTACAGACGACACCCGACTGAGTCAGATGGCATCTCGCCCCTTTTGAAAACTATCACTCAGAACTAAAGGTATGTGCCAGAAAAGTAGAATATTGAGGGAAAGTCCATTTATTTCAATAATTTGTTTCAAAGAGTGAAACTTGTATGTTATATTAGTTCACTACACACAAAGTAAAACATTTCAAGCCTTTATTTGTTTCAATATTAATGATTATGGATTAAAGATAAAAAAAAACAAATACAGTATTTCACAAAATTAGAATATCATGACAAAGGTCAACATTGTAGGCTCTCTGTGTCCCAATCTAGTCAGATAATTAACGCAAAACACCTGCAAAGGTTTCCTCAGCCTTTAAATTGTCTCAGTCTGGCTTAGTAGGCTTCAGGATCATGGGTAAGACTGCTGGCTTGACGCTTGTGCAGAAGACCATCATTGACACCCTCCATAAGGAGGAAAAGTCTCAAAAGGCAATTGCAAAAGAAGCTGGATGCTCACAGAGCGAAGTATCAAAGTATATTAACAGAGTGTTAAGAGGAAGGGAAAAACGTGGCCGGATAAGGTGCGCAAGTGACAGGGATGACCGTAGCCTTGAGAGGATTGTCAAGCAAGAACTGTTCAGAAATCAGGGGGAGCTTCATAAGGAGTGGACTGAGGCTGGTGTCAGTGCATCAAGAACCACCGCATACAGACATCTGCATGACATGGGCTACAGCTGTAAGGAGAAAAAGCACTGGTCTATTGCCCAGTGGTCCCAAGTTCTGTTTTCCGATGAAAGCAAATTTTGCATTTCATTTGGAAATCAAGGTCCCAGAGTCTGTACTTGATTGGCCGCAAACTCTCCTGACTTAAACCCCACTGAAAATCTATGGGGTATTGTTAAAAGGAAGATGAGGGAACAGACGCCGAAATGCAGATGAGCTGAAGGCCAATATCAAAGACTCTTGGGCTCCATAACACCTCAACTGTGTCAAAGACTGATCGCCGCCTTGATGCTGGAATTAGTGCAAAAGGAGGCCCAACAAAGTACTGAGGACATAAAACAGTACATTAACACACTTTCAGAAGGCCAACATGTGTTTGAGATCGTTTTCTTTTTTTATTGGACACATGAAATATTCTAATTTTGTGAAATACTAGATTTGTTTGTTTTTTGTCTTTAATCCATAATCATTAAAATTGTAACAAATAAAGGCTTGAAATATTTCACTTTGTATGTAGTGAAATAATATAACATACAAGTTTCACTATTTGAAACAAAATATTGAAATAAATGGACTTTCCCTCGATATTCTAATTTTTTGGCACATACCTGTAAGATCCATAGTGTTTCACTAACCTGCTGCACAGCAGTAACAGACTCCAGATAATGTTTTTGAACAAGTGAGAACAACCTCATTCCAATCACAGAGAATCCCCCTAACAATAACAATACAACAGTTCATATAGCAAAGGTGCATGGCAAAGATGAAGTCTTGTCCTTATGGATATGTTTTTGCAACACAATAACTGAAGTGTTGGTACATTTTTGTTCTCAAAAGCATACAAATAATAGGCCTGCAAGGAAAAGACAAATGTTAAGCATGCAAAGAAGAGTAATGTTAGTTATGATTATGATTAATGAAAAAAAAAAAAAAACATTTTTTAACAATAATGTGTAGTTTGATAGTGCATTGAAACAGATACTGTAAACTTTATCTCAGTAACCTCTTAAGCAGTTCTTTCGTAGTTTATAAACAAAAGTTATTCATCAGGAATAATAATTAACGCTAATTTCAGCATTGAATGTCATTCATATGCATGTGTATTAAAAAGATAAAAATTGAATGAGGTAAAAAGAAAAAAAAGAAAGACATTTCTGTGTTTATTAAGAAAGAATGCTTAAATTATTATAGATAATGGAAACCTTGCAGCATTGTGTCAGAGTCCTGGTCAAGCTTTATCACTGTACTCAATCCCTGGCTTTATTACTTTGGGATTTATGTAAATGTATATAGAGCACATATTTAGAGCACATATTCAGTACAATATTATTTTGGAAAAGAGTGTTTTGTTCTCTGTTTGTTGCAGGTGATGCCCAAAGTCTCTCAGAGCTGAGGATTGTGTTGATGGGTTATAGAGATGCTGGTAAGAGTTCATCAGGAAACACTATCCTGGGCAGAGAGGAGTTTGACTTGAAGAGATCTGCTCAGTGTGTGAGGAGACATGGAGAAGTAGCAGACAGACACATCACTGTCATTGAAGCTCCAGGATGGTGGAGGAATTACACTGTAGAGAAGAGTCCTGAGTTACTGAAACAGGAGATTCTGCTCAGTGTGTCTCTGTGTCCTCCAGGACCACACGCTGTACTACTGATCATACGTGTGGACACTAGATTTAAAGAGACTGACAGAAAAGCATTGCAGGGTCATCTGGATCTTCTCGGTGAGAGAGTCTGGAGTCACACTATAGTGCTGTTCACTCGTGGAGACTCTCTGTTAGACACATCTATAGAGCAGCACATTGAGAGTGAAGGACAGGATCTCCAGTGGCTGCTGGACAAATGTGGGAACAGGTATCATGTTCTCAACAATCAGAACAGGAGAGACCACACTCAGATCAAGGAGCTGCTGGAGAAGATTGAGGAGACAGTGGCACAAAACAACGGCTGCCATTTTGAAATAGACAGAAAGATTTTACAGGAGATGAAAGAGAGAAGAAGAGCAGAGGAAGAGAGAGCAGAAGAACGAATGAAGAGGATGAAAAAACAGAGAGAAAAGATCAGATCTCAGATGAGTGAGTAAACATACTTCATAGTGCAGCCACAGCTGTGTTTTGTTATTCTGCTCTGTGTTTCTCTGTTTTGTCTGTTTTCATGTGGAATATGGACATTATTTATAGACTTAATGAAAAAGAAAAATAACATCAGTTTCCAGTGACTCTTTAGTTTTAATGGATCAGTGTGAAAATGGCAGTCATGTTTCCTGACATTATTAGTCCAACAGCAAATGTTGCTGCTGATTGTTTTTTGATCAAGAATACTTAGTGCTTACATCTTTGTATTCGTTTTTTTTTTTTTTTTTTTTTTTTTGGTTTCCCATGGCAGATGATTTTGAGTCATGGCCCACAAGATGTTTTGGCTTATTTGCTTATAGGTTCAACCTTTCTGGACATTTACAGAGGCCCCTAGCGGACACCTGTCCTCTGACGGCTGCCCTTCCTGAACCACACACACAAAATAAAACTTATAATTATTATTCTAAATTATATAAATTGATAATTATTTAATATGGCATGATAGCAAGGCACCTTAACAAAATATGATTTTCCTTTATGTCACCTTTCCTGCACGTCTCATTTTCAGCTCTGGGATGTTAGAGAAATCACTCACAGGTGGGTCTTTGTCAGAGGTGGAAAGGGTAATAAAATATGCTACTCAAGTAAAAGTACTGTTACTTCAATGAAATTTTACTTAAGTACAAGTAAAAGTACTGGTCAAAAAATCTACTCAAGTAAAAGTAAAAAGTAACTCATTTAAAATTTTACTCTGAGTAAAATTTACTGAGTAATTTTTTTATTTTTTTATTTTTTTTTGAACAGCAGGGGTGGGTGGGGGATTCTAGTGTTATTCAAAAAAGACAAGGAGATATAAATCTCAACCTGGTTGTTTTTAATTGAGGAAACAACTTTACAAATTAAAGTGCAATGAAAACAAATAAATAAGATGCAATAAAATATTAAATAACCATATAAAACATTTAGGGAAATTTTAGTGCAAATGATCCCATAAAACTTTAAACATCACAACCACTGAATGTTAAGTACAATACTTGAATCAAAACATAATTAAGTAAAAGTAAAAATACACAATTTAAAAGTTACTTTAAAAAGTAGAAGTACACAAAAAACCTACTCAATTACAGTAATGCGAGTAAATGTAATTCGTTACTTTCCACCTCTGGTCTTTGTAGTAGATTAGCCAAACAGTTTCTCAAATCTAATCTGAAAAGGGTGATTATTTTGTAGCCCAGAGGTGGCCAATGTCTTTCCTGGAGAGCCTCAGTCCTACAGAGTTCAGCTCCAACCCTAATTAAACACCTGAACAAGCTAATCAAGATCTAATGGCTACTAGAAAGCTACAGACAAGTGAGTTTTTATCAAGGTTGGAGCAAAACTGGAACAAAACACTTGTTATAGCTCCTATAGCTAATAGTCAGGTCAAGGCCAATCAGTGTTTCTCAAGTCTAATCCTAAAAGGGAGATTATTTTATTGGCACCTTATGAGCCACTGTTACAGTCAGGACTAGTCTATTGGGGTTTAGAAAGGCAAACCATTGTTTCTCTAGTGAAGGGTTGACTGAAGACGTTTGTAACCAAGGTAAAGACGATTACAGTGACATATAGGAGTCATAAATTAGACACACAAGAAACTATTCGTATTAATTTAAAACAAACCGTGTAGTGACCTCTCGACACACTGACCACAAACATTGTATTTTGCACGAGCAGTTTTCAATATGGTCTCATGTCTGTGTTTTGTAACTGATGCTCACTGAAGAAGTGTGTTTTGGAGGTCAGTGGTGTTTATGTACGAACAGACATCAGACATACCTTCAGATCACATTCAGATCAGTTTTTGATCCAAGGAGCTACAACCTTGTTGAGCTGACATACTGATGTTTCCATTCACTACAGTGTAAACCTTTTAATAAAACTTTTATACTTTTTTTTTTCTTTATGTGTGGGCCATGACACAAAAAAGCTATGAAGCAAAACTGGTTGTTGGACCAAATTAGATGGATTGACCTTTTATTAAGTGATGTTTTTGAACAATTTTAGGGAGGAGCTCGCTCAGATAATTAACACGGCTGGTTCACCCTCAGCAATCATTCTCCATATCCAATCAACCCAGGAAATCCCTATAAATATCACAACATTCCTACCTTCACCATCTCTTGTCTCGTCAACACTTTGGCACATCCAACCACCGAGAACATGTCCGAGATCACCTTTTATCCAGAGGATAACGCTTTTGAAGCGGCACGAGATCCCGTAGCAACCCTAGCCGCAACTCAAGCCACCACCGCCCCGCAGGATCCTACAACCGAGCCCGCGGCTGCACCACGGGGCCGCAGGCCTTCTCGCCACGCCACCACCGGCACCTTCCCCGGCATCTTCCGCGCCTCAGCCTTCTCATCCGCTCCAGCAACAGCGAAATGGACCGTGGCAGGTCTACGGAAGCACTCGCCAGCGCAAACATCCCGCGCCGATCTACCAAAGCGAACGCCAGCCCGCCGCTCACGGCTTCGATCACAACCCAGCAGCTTCTTCAAGCCGCCGCGGTAGCGTGAGTTACCGCCGCGGTAGCGTGAGTTACCGCCGCGGTAGTGTGAGTTTACCGCCGCAGTCTGCAAAAGTCCCATTCACAGCCCATGCCTCAGCACACTCCCCTTTCCTTCCCATGGCCGGCAGCGCCGCCATCCAAAACCAACGCGAACAAACATCCCTACACTTATTGCGCAGCCCCAGTGCCCGCCATTCCTCCCCTCCCCCCTCTTTCGTCCATTACAGGGATTACGTCTAGCATGATTTCGAATCATTTTTACCGACTCGGATCTTTGTGGCTCGTTCAGCAAATGAATGAATCCTTTTTCGAGTCATTTCATTCATTTCGTTGATTTTACAAAAACTACGTGTTATTTCCAAAACACATGTTCTAATTATACAATATTATTCCTTTTGAAGCCTTATCTGCCCCAATCTCCAATCTGCCTTTGCCTAACCTGAATCAGTGAATTTCCTAATATAATATAATTTAAATTTAATTTTAATTTATTAAAAAAAAAAAAAAAAAAAAAAGTCACTGTGCTTGGCTGGGCAAAGTCAACATTGCCTCTACCCCAAAGTCATGCCCATCCACCCAGATTTTTGTCACCTATTCAGTGTCTGCTGGCAGAATAATTTTACTTCACTGCCTCACTTCGGCTGCAGAAGCAGCCTTATTTTTCAACATGTTGTCAGAGGCAATTTGCTGGATCCTCTCCAACAATCATGACATACAGTTTCCGGTTCATATCCTAAACGACTTTCTGATCATCTTGCCCCCCGACTCCTCCCCAGCCGCACATTTTTGACTACCCAAAAGCCTTTCAGCAGACCCAAAGAGAAAATTGATAGAACGATTCTGGGGACTTCCTCACTCTTAACTAATCCAACCGTTCCAAGCGCAAGCTTTTAGGCCATTTAAATTTTACAATGCACATCATCCCTCAAGGCCGCCCCCTTCATCTTCCATCTACCCTTTCTCACATCCTCCGCCCACGCCCTAGAGAACC
>NC_133385.1:2181351-2221812 GCF_049309525.1 Garra rufa
GCTATAAACAAAATGCTTTAAATGTAATGGCACACGGAACACAAACTAATATGAAGTTAATTTATTGCAGTGATAATAAATACTTGAGTAATTTTACATGATTTCTCTTGACTACTTGTATTCATTTCAGAGGTTTTTAATTTAGATCAGCAAACTAGTACTATTTACTCCTTAAAATGTTAAAAAAAATACTTGTTACGAAAGTAGTATTATGTACAAGATTGATCACATTTTTCTGCCATCTACAAAAAGTATGTGCAAATCACAATAACAGAGTTTAATAAACTCTTTTTATTTAATTGAATAGAAAGATCCAAGTAAAATCGTAATGTCACCAAATCACAATTTCATTTCTACATAATCATTTCTAAAACCCATTGAGCTCAACATCGCTATAAAACCCCTTCCACCATAAAATCTGAAGAATAGACACTCATTAAGAGTAATTCCTGGGGTGGCTGAATACCTTACCTAATAGATACCACATTTAACTTACCTGTGGAGTGAAGATACGATTGTCACACAAACAAGTCGCATCAACATAAAGCCAAGGGGAGACTAAGATCTCATCTGCTCCTAAATAGATACAACGCAATCCACACAGCAATCCTAAAGGGTCATCCTACTGTAACTTTTTCCAGACTGATCTGAGGTTAAAAGATTGTACATGCTTCAGTAGTCAGTGTAACTTCATTTTTTAAACATCACAATTGCAGTATTTTATTACTTAGATTTTATGAAAATGTATATTGAAAAGACATTTGCAGAATATTAGTATCATGTATTATTTGTTGCAGGTGATACCCAACATCTCTCAGAGCTGAGGATTGTGTTGATGGGTTATAGAGCTGCTGGTAAGAGTTCAACAGGAAACACTATCCTGGGCAGAGAGGAGTTTGACTTGAAGAGATCTGCTCAGTGTGTGAGGAGACATGGAGAAGTAGCAGACAGACACATCACTGTCATTGAAGCTCCAGGATGGAGGAGGATTTCCACTGTAGAGATGAATCCTGAGTTACTGAAACAGGAGATTCTGCTCAGTGTGTCTCTGTGTCCTCCAGGACCACACACTGTACTACTGATCATAGATGTGGATGATAGATTTGAAGAGACTGAGAGAAAAGCATTGCAGGGTCATTTGGATCTTCTTGGTGAGAGAGTCTGGAGTCACACTATAGTGCTGTTCACTTATGGAGACTATCTGTTAGACACATCTATAGAGCAGCACATTGAGAGTGAAGGACAGGATCTCCAGTGGCTGCTGGACAAATGTGGGAACAGGTATCATGTTCTCAACAATCAGAACAGGAGAGACCACACTCAGATGAAGGAGCTGCTGGAGAAGATTGAGGAGACAGTGGCACAAAACAACGGCTGCTATTTTGAAATAGACAGAAAGATTTTACAGGAGATGAAAGAGAGAAGAAGAGCAGAGGAAGAAAGAGCAGAAGAACGAATGAAGAGGATGAAAAAACAGAGAGAAAAGATCAGATCACAGATGAGTGAGTAAACCTACTTCATAGTGCAGCCAAAGCTGTGTTTTGTTATTCTGCTCTGTGTTTCTCTGTTTTGTCTGTTTTCATGTGGAATATGGACATTATTGATAGACTTAATGAAAAAGAAAAATAACATCAGTTTCCAGTGACTCTTTAGTTTTAATGGATCAGTGTGAAAATGGCAGTCATGTTTCCTGACATTATTAGTCCAACAGCAAATGTTGCTGATTATGTTTTTTGATCAAGAATACTTAGTGTTTACATCTTTGTATTGGTTTTTTTTTTTTTTTTTTTTTTTCTGGTTTCCCATGGCAGATTATTTTGAGCCACAAGATGTTTTGGCTTATTTGCTTATAGGTCCAACCCTTCTGGACATTTACAGAGGCTCCTAGCAGACACTTGTCCTGACGGCTGCCCTGCCTGAACCACACACAAAATGAAAACTTATTCTTATTTATTATTCTAAATTATATAAATTGATAATTATTTAATATGGCACGATAGCAAGGCATCTTAACAAAATATGATTTTCCTTTATGTCACCTTTCCTGCACGTCTCATTTTCAGCTCTGGGATGTTAGAGAAATCACTCACAGGTGGGTCTTTGTCAGAGGTGGAAAGAGTAATAAAATATGCTACTCAAGTAAAAGTACTGTTACTTCAATTAAATTTTACTTAAGTACAAGTAAAAGTACTGGTCAAAAAATCTACTCAAGAAAAAGTAACTCATTTAAAATTTTACTCTGAGTAAAATTTTGTCACGGATTGGTCAGGTTCTGCACCCACAATCACGCCCAGATCACCTTCACCTGAATATTGATTCACGTACACCTGCACTCAATCATCCTCCTCACTATAAAGCCACTCTCCACACACCACTCATTGTCCGGGCTCGCTCTAGCGAAAGCGGACTGCTAGTGTCTCTCTATGAGTCTCACTATCTGAAAACTTACCTTATTGTACTTACCTGAACTCTGTCTCGTTCCAGTCTTCCCAGTTCCAGTCTTCTGTGTCTTCCCAGTTCCAGTCGTCAGTGGTGTGTGGCCGTAAGCTGACTTCCACGTCAGCGGAGGATTGTGGATTCACGGACTCTTCGGTTTTCCTCCTTCAGTCGTTCTTGGAATCCTCCCGTCTCGCCACCTCGCCACCTAAGGATTTTTACTGCAATGTTCTCTAGTCTTTTCTATGCAACCTGCGCTCTATCCTACAGACCAGTCTAAAATAGCTTTTATCACCTCTCTTCTCACAGGACCAGCTTTGAAGTGGGCCGATTCGATATGGCAGCAAAGCGGGCCGGCCACTCGTTCCATCCAGGCATTCATCTCCCACTTCAAGGAAGTGTTTGGCCATACAGATGGGGAAATATCAGCGGGTGAGCAGCTTTATCACTCGTCACAAGGATCGATGTCAACTCACGAGTATGCCTTACGTTTTCGAACCCTAGCTGCTGCCAGTGGATGGAACGAGCAGTCGTTGCTGACCACCTGTCGTCTCGGGCTCGAACCCCGTCTTCGCCTCCAACTAGCTGCGTCAGATGACGCTATGGGATTAGAGCGCTTCATACAGCAATCCATCAGATGTTCGGATCGTATGCAATCATATCAGTCTCTCTCCGACACCTCGTCTCATGCACTCCTCTGCCCAGTGGAAACCGCCAACCCTCCAGAACCAGAGCCCATGATACTCGAATCTGGTAGACTTTCAGCTGCTGAGCAACAGAGAAGGCTGACCCGGGGTTTGTGTCTCTATTGTGGAGCCAGTGGGCATATTCGGATTAAATGCCCCCTTCGTCCTGTTCCAACTGCGGTGAGTGTCATCCAGTCAGATGTTGAAAAGATGTATCCTCTGTCTACGTGTGTTCAGTTAACCACTCCCACGTCCTCTGTTGTAGCCCACACTCTCATTGACTCCGGGTCAGCGGGAAACTTCATCTCGGGGAACCTCTGTCGCCAGCTACAGCTCCGAACCGAAGCTTCGTCGATCGTCTACCAGATTCAACCCATAACACGTACCATCACTGCAAGACCCCGCATCCATCGGAAATGCCAACTCATCCACCTACAGATTGGAGCTCTACATTAAGAGGAAATCCAACTACTGGTTCTGGAGAGTGGCACTATGGACATCATTTTGGGGCGCCCGTGGCTGGTGAAGCACAATCCCATCATCTCTTGGGGCAACGGAGAGGTAATCCGTTGGGGCCACGATTGTTTTCCAGAGTGCTTTCCAGAAATTCCACGTCCGATACCAAGACCCATTCCTGTCTGCGCCACGTCCATCGAGAGCCCCCTGGAGAAACGATCCACCAAGATTCCGGATATCTACTCCTCTTTCCAAGACGTCTTCTGCCCCAAGAGAGCTTCCCAGCTACCTCCCCATCAGCCATGGGACTGCGCCATAGACCTGATTCCAGATGCTCCTTTGCCCAGGGGAAGGATCTACCCGTTGTCACTTCCGGAGACTAAGGCCATGGAGGAGTATATCCAAGAGGCTCTTCATCAAGGGTACATTCGTCCATCCACTTCTCCCGCTGCATCCAGCTTCTTTTTTGTGGCGAAAAAGGATGGAGGACTGCGGCCGTGCATAGACTACCGTATTCTGAACCAAGGTACAGTCAAGTTCAAGTACCCCCTTCCTCTCGTCCCTGCGGCCCTCGAACAACTCCGGTCAGCCACCATCTTCACCAAATTGGACCTCCGCAGCGCTTACAATCTGGTGAGAATACGGAAGGGGGATGAGTGGAAAACGGCCTTCGTGACCCCTACAGGCCACTATGAGTACTGCGTCATGCCCTATGGCCTGGTCAACGCCCCTTCCGTATTTCAAAACTTCATACATGAAGTCCTCCGGGAGTTTCTCCATCGATCAGTGATAGTCTATATTGACGATATCCTCATATACTCCCGGAGTGAGACCGAACATAGCCACCACGTTGCGGAGGTCCTCCAGAAACTCAGAGAACACCAGCTCTTCCTGAAAGTAGAAAAATGTTCATTCCATCTTCCATCCGTTCAGTTCCTGGGCTACGTCATAGACCGTGAGGGCATTCGTATGGACGTGAGGAAGGTGTCATCTGTCACGTCCTGGCCGAGACCCTCTTCTATCAAGGAGCTCCAGAGGTTTCTCTGCTTTGCTAATTTCTACCGCCGCTTCATTCAGGGTTACAGTATCATCGCAACTCCATTGACCAACCTGCTCAAAGGGAAACCGACGAAACTCACCTGGAACCCCGAAGCCGCCGCAGCCTTCCAATCCCTCAAGGACGCCTTCACCCAAACTCCCATTCTGCGCCATCCGGACCCCGAACTCCCTTTCGTTGTGGAAGTGGATGCATCGACCTCAGGAGTCGGAGCAGTTCTCTCCCAGCATCACGGAACCCCAAGTGTACTCCATCCATGTGCCTACTTCTCCCGGAAGTTTAGCCCGGCGGAGAAGAACTTTCACATCGGCAACCGGGAACTTCTAGCCGTCAAGCTCGCCCTGGAGGAGTGGCGACACTGGTTGGAGGGAGCCAATCACCCGTTCCAGGTACTTACAGACCACAAAAATCTCCAATACCTCTGTGATGCCAAGAGACTGTGCCCATGTCAGGCCAGGTGGGCACTGTTCTTCTCAAGGTTCCATTTCACCATCTCCTATCGTCCCGGTCCAAAAAATATAAGAGCAGATGCATTGTCCAGAATCCACGACTCCCCTGATTCCACTGAGCCTCCCTGCAATATCCTTCCACAAGACATCTTCATCAACCCCATCGAATGGTCAGCTCCTCCTAGTGTCGCTACTCCTGAGCCTCGCCCTCCGCCGGGCTGTCCTCCTGATCGACGTTACATCCCAAGGACACAACGGGTAGATCTCATTCGCTCCATCCATACTTCCCTGGGCACTGGACATCCCGGGACCAGCAACACCCTCTCACTGCTATCCGAACGCTTCTGGTGGCCTGGGATGGCAAGGGATGTGCAGCGATTCGTCCAAGGCTATAAGGAGTGTGCCATGTCCGAAAGTCCCAGACATTTACCCGCAGGTAAGCTCCATCCCTTGCCGATCCCGAACCGCCCCTGGTCACACCTGGGAGTGGACTTCATGACGGACCTGCCAGCATCGGATGGGAATACCTGCATCTTTGTTATAGTGGATCGATTCTCCAAGTTCTGCAAATTACTACCCCTGAGAGGGTTACCCACTGCCTTTGAAACGGCCGAACTCCTGTTTAATCATGTCTTTCGTCAGTATGGGATCCCTGAAGATATTGTATCGGACCGAGGTCCACAGTTTATCTCCCGGCTATGGAGATCCTTCTTCCGACTCCTAGGTTTGACTGTCAGCCTCTCCTCTGGCTATCATCCGCAGTCCAATGGCCAGACGGAGAGGAAGATCCAGGAAGTGGGGAGGTTCCTCAGGACCTTCTGCCATAACCACCAGAACTCCTGGAACCAGTTTCTGGGCTGGGCAGAGTATGCCCAAAATTCACTGCGGCAACCGTCCACCGGCCTCACACCATTCCAGTGCGTCCTCGGGTTCCAACCTCCATTATTTCCCTGGAATGGTGAACCATCTGAGGTCCCCACAGTGGATTACTGGTTCCGGGAGAGCGAGAGGGTCTGGGACGAAGCACATCACCATCTGCAGAGGGCAGTACGCAGACAGAAGACCTTCATCGATCGGAGGAGGACTTCTGCTCCAGAATATAGTCCAGGCGATCAAGTATGGCTCTCCACTCGTGATATCTGTCTGCGACTGCCCTCCAAGAAGTTAAGTCCCAGGTTTGTTGGTCCCTTCAACATCCTGGAACAAGTCAACCCCGTCACCTACAGGCTTCAACTCCCACCTCAGTACCGATTTCATCCTACCTTCCATGTTTCACTATTAAAACCTTTTCACCCACCTTTCACTCCCTCCACAGAACCTGACCACGAAGAGGAACCTCCTCCCCCCCTGATGCTGGAAGATGGAGCCGTCTATTCCGTCCGGGAGATTCTCCGGTCTCGTCGTCGTGGTGGTCTACTCGAGTACCTGGTAGACTGGGAGGGTTACGGACCAGAGGAGAGGTCATGGGTCCCAAGAGACGACATTGTAGATCCCACGCTCACTGAGGAGTTCCATTATAGTCATCCTGAGTTCCCTGCACCCCGAGGACGAGGTAGACCACCACGGCGCAAGAGACTTCGGCCCTCAGGAGCGGGCCCTGGGGAGGGGGGTAGTGTCACGGATTGGTCAGGTTCTGCACCCACAATCACGCCCAGATCACCTTCACCTGAATATTGATTCATGTACACCTGCACTCAATCATCCTCCTCACTATAAAGCCACTCTCCACACACCACTCATTGTCCGGGCTCGTTCTAGCGAAAGCGGACTGCTAGTGTCTCTCTACGAGTCTCACTATCTGAAAACTTACCTTATTGTAATTACCTGAACTCTGTCTCGTTCCAGTCTTCCCAGTTCCAGTCTTCTCGGTCTTCCCAGTTCCAGTCGTCAGTGGTGTGTGGCCGTAAGCTGACTTCCACGTCAGCGGAGGATTGTGGATTCACGGACTCTTCGGTTTTCCTCCTTCAGTCGTTCTTGGAATCCTTCCGTCTCGCCACCTACAAAGAAAAGGATCAGTTATTGACTTCACGTTTCAACCCGGCTCGAAAACCTCCCTCTCTAGTCATACTCACCATCACAAGATCTCCTCTCACCTCCTGCACTGCTGCTTTTAAAAATAAACATCACCTGTATTATACTTACCTTGTTGTCCCGTCTGCTTCATAACAAATTTACTGAGTCATTTTTTTTTTTTTTTTTTTTTTTTGAACAGCAGGGGTGGGTGGGGGATTGTAGTGTTATTCAAAAAAGACAAGAGGATATAAATCTCAACCTGGTTGTTTTCAATTGAGGAAACAACTTTACAAATTTAAGTGCAATAAAAACAAATAAATAAGATGCAATAAAATATGAAATAACCATATAAAACATTTAGGGAAATTTTAGTGCAACTGATCCCATAAAACTTTAAACATCACAACCACTGAATGTTAAGTACACTACTTGAATCAAAACGTACTTAAGTAAAAGTAAAAATACACAATTTAAAAGTTACTTTAAAAAGTAGAAGTACACAAAAAACCTACTCAATTACAGTAATGCGAGTAAATGTAATTCGTTACTTTCTACCTCTGGTCTTTCTAGTAGATTAGCCAAACAGTTTCTCAAATCTAATCTGAAAAGGGTGATTATTTTGAAGACAAGTGAGTTTTTATCAAGGTAAGAGCAAAATTGGAACAAAACACTCGTTATAGCCCCTATAGCTAATAGTCAGGACTAGTCTATAGGGGTTAAGAAAGGCAAACCACTGTTTCTCGAGTGAAGGTTTGACTGAAGACGTTTGTAACCAAGGTAAAGACGATTACAGTGACATATAGGAGTCATAAATTAGACACACAAGAAACTATTCGTATTAATTTAAAACAAACCGTGTAGTGACCTCTCGACACACTGACCACAAACATTGTATTTTGCACGAGCAGTTTTCAATATGGTCTCATGTCTGTTTTGTAACTGATGCTCACTGAAGAAGTGTGTTTTGGAGGTCAGTGGTGTTTATGTACGAACAGACATCAGACATACCTTCAGATCACATTCAGATCAGTTTTTGATCCAAGGAGATACAACCTTCTTGAGCTGACATACTAATGTTTCCATTCACTACAGTGTAAACCTTTTAATAAACTTTTATGAACTTTTTTTTTTTTTGTGGGTCATTACACAAAAAAGCTATGAAGCAAAACTGGTTGTTGGACCCAATTAGATGGATTGACTTTTTATTAAATGTATTTAGAGCAGTTATTTACAGATTCTCAATACAATATTTTGGATAAGTGTGTTTTGTCTTTGTTGCAGGTGATGCCCAAAGTCTCTCAGAGCTGAGGATTGTGTTGATGGGTTGTAGATATGCTGGTAAGAGTTCATCAGGAAACACTATCCTGGGCAGAGAGGAGTCTGACTTGAAGAGATCTGCTCAGTGTGTGAGGAGACATGGAGAAGTAGCAGACAGACACATCACTGTCATTGAAGCTCCAGGATGGTTGATAAGTTCCACTGTAGAGTTCAGTCCTGAGTTACTGAAACAGGAGATTCTGCTCAGTGTGTCTCTGTGTCCTCCAGGACCACACGCTGTACTACTGATCATACGTGTGGACACCAGATTTAAAGAGACTTACAGAAAAGCATTGCAGGGTCATCTGGATCTTCTGGGTGAGAGAGTCTGGAGTCACACTATAGTGCTGTTCACTTGTGGAGACTCTCTGTTAGACACATCTATAGAGCAGCACATTGAGAGTGAAGGACAGGATCTCCAGTGGCTGCTGGACAAATGTGGGAACAGGTATCATGTTCTCAACAATCAGAACAGGAGAGACCACACTCAGATCAAGGAGCTGCTGGAGAAGATTGAGGAGACAGTGGCACAAAACAATGGCTGCCATTTTGAAAAAGACAGAAAGATTTTACAGAAGATGAAAGAGAGAAGAAGAGCAGAGGAAGAGAGAGCAGAAGAACGAATGAAGAGGGTGAAAAAACAGAGAGAAAAGATCAGATCACAGATGAGTGAGTAAACCTACTTCATAGTGCAGCCACAGCTGTGTTTTGTTTTTCTGCTCTGTGTTTCTCTGTTTTGTCTGTTTTCATGTGGAATATGGACATTATTGATAGACTTAATGAAAAAGAAAAATAACATCAGTTATGATTGATCAGTGTGAAAATGGCAGTCATGTTTCCTGACATTATTAGTCCAACAGCAAATGTTGCTGATAATGTTTTTTGATCAAGAATACTTAGTGCTTACATCTTTGTTTGTGTTTTTTTTTTTTTTTTTTTTTGGTTTCCCACGGCAGATGATTTTGAGTCATGGCCCACAAGATGTTTTGGCTTATTTGCTTATAGGTCCAACCCTTCTGGACATTTACAGAGGCCCCTAGTGGACACCTGTCCTCTGACGGCTGCCCTTCCTGAACCACACACAAAATTAAAATAATTATTATTCTGAATTATGTAAACTGATAATTATTTAATAGGGTATGATAGAAAGTCATCTTAACAAATGTGATTTTCCTTTGTTGCCTTTCCACACGACTCTTTTTCAGCTCTGTGGTCTGTTCTTCGTACATCGCTTACTCAGTTAGCTGGATTTGATTGTTGTGGATTTGTCCTGATCTTGGATTGTTTCGTTCTTCGATGCACATCTCAGACTTGCTGTCATAGTAACAGGTCCGTAAGCTTAAACCTGGTCGGGAGCAGGTTTATTTCATGTAAACAGGATTTAGGCTGCGCTCCTGGTGGGTTATGATTGGTTGAAATGGCGAGGTCACATCTGATTGGTTAAAGAACAGGACTGACGCGGACTGACTCACGTTGGAAAAGAAAAGTATTTTGCTAGAAAGTGTAGAAAATAATTACGACGATTCACACACAAATGATTACCACAGCTACACACACACACACACACACACACACACACACACACACACACACACACAGTATATATATAAAAAACATATACTACAGTTTAAAAGTTTGGGGTCAGTACATTTTTATTGTACAGTACATTTTTTTTAAGAAATGTATACTTTTATCCACCAAGGATGTATTACGTTAATAATTAAACATTTATTAAAAGTTAATAATAAATAATTTACATTGTTATAAAGAATTATATTTTGAATAGACACTGTACTTTTTAAACTTGTTATTCATGAAAGAATCCTGGGAAAAAATTCACAGGTTCCAAACAATATTTGTCAGCACAACTGTTGATATTATCCAACATTGATCATTCTAATAATAAATCAGCATATTAGAATGATTTCTGAAGGATCATGTGACACTGAGGACTGGAGTAACAGCTGATAAAAATTCAGCTTTTCATCACAGGAATAAATTCTATTTTAAAATGTAAAAATAAAAAAATATATATTTTATATTGTAGAAATGTTTGCAATATTACTGTTTTTTTCTGTATTTTTAATAAAAGAAGTGCAGCCTTGATGAGCAGAAGAGACTTCTTTAAAGACTATTACAAGTCTTACTGACCCCAAACTTTTAAACGTTAGTGTATATAAAAATAAAAATATAAATAAAATAACATATCAAGGAATAAACATGTAACATGGGCAGCACAAACACATTTAATTTGTTCACTACTTTTTGTCAGCCCTCTCTCTTGGCTTTTGCAGCATTTGCTGTGTTTCCCGGTGTCTGTATTAAAGTTTGAAATTCTCCATAACCCTCTAATAAAAGCTCTTGCTCCGCTTAAGAAAAAAATAAGCTAGCTCTTTTGCCATTTCGTCAACCAATCGAAGGGGTTGTGATCAGTGTTTCTACTATCAATACATATCGCCTTTTAAACCAACACACGAGCACTCAATAATCCTAGACAACTCAATCCAGCCATACTACAGTAATCATCAACAACAGGTGTGCTCCAAGAACCAAATTAGCCACATCGTAATTAGCACCATGATCTCACCTTAGATGTGTTAATTCATCTCGCATGTATCAAGCAACGTACGAAGAACGCACCCCTGGGGTGATGGAGAAATCACTCACAGGTGGGTCTATGTAGTAGTTTAGCTAAACAGTTTCTCAAATCTAATCTGAAAAGGGTGATTATTTTGTAGCCCAGAGGTGGCCAATGTCTTTCCTGGAGAGCCTCAGTCCTACAGAGTTCAGCTCCAACCCTAATTAAACACCTGAACAAGCTAATCAAGATCTAAGGGCTACTAGAAAGCTACAGACAAGTGAGTTTTTATCAAGGTTGGAGCAAAACTGGAACAAAACACTTGTTATAGCTCCTATAGCTAATAGTCAGGTCAAGGCCAATCAGTGTTTCTCAAGTCTAATCCTAAAAGGGAGATTATTTTATTGGCACCTTATGAGCCACTGTTACAGTCAGGACTAGTCTATAGGGGTTAAGAAAGGCAAACCAGTGTTTCTCTAGTGAAGGTTTGACTGAAGACGTTTGTAACCAAGATAAAGACGATTACAGTGACATATAGGAGTCATAAATTAGACACACAAGAAACTATTCGTATTAATTTAAAACAAACCGTGTAGTGACCTCTCGACACACTGACCACAAACATTGTATTTTGCACGAGCAGTTTTCAATATGGTCTCATGTCAGTGTTTTGTAACTGATGCTCACTGAAGAAGTGTGTTTTTGTACGAACAGACATCAGACATACCTTCAGATCACATTCAGATCAGTTTTTGATCCAAGGAGCTACAACCTTCTTGAGCTGACATACTGATGTTTCCATTCACTACAGTGTAAACCTTTTAATAAACTTTTATACTTTTTTTTTCTTTATTTGTGGGCCATGACACAAAAAAGCTATGAAGCAAAACTGGTTGTTGGACCAAATTAGATGGATTGACCTTTTATTAAATTTATTTAGAGCAGTTATTTACAGATTCTCAATACAATATTTTGGATAAGTGTGTTTTGTCTTTGTTGCAGGTAATGCCCAAAGTCTCTCAGAGCTGAGGATTGTGTTGATGGGTCATAGAGATGCTGGTAAGAGTTCAGCAGGAAACACTATCCTGGGCAGAGAGGAGTCTGACTTGAAGAGATCTGCTCAGTGTGTGAGGAGACATGGAGAAGTAGCAGACAGACACATCACTGTCATTGAAGCTCCAGGATGGTGGAGATATTACACTGTAGAGTTCAGTCCTGAGTTACTGAAACAGGAGATTCTGCTCAGTGTGTCTCTGTGTCCTCCAGGACCACACGCTGTACTACTGATCATACCTGTGGACGATAGATTTAAAGAAACTGACAGAAAAGCATTGCAGGGTCATCTGGATCTTCTTGGTAAGAGAGTCTGGAGTCACACTATAGTGCTGTTCACTAATGGAGACTCTCTGTTAGACACATCTATAGAGCAGCACATTGAGAATGAAGGACAGGATCTCCAGTGGCTGCTGGACAAATGTGGGAACAGGTATCATGTTCTCAACAATCAGAACAGGAGAGACCACACTCAGATCAAGGAGCTGCTGGAGAAGATTGAGGAGACAGTGGCACAAAACAACGGCCGCCATTTTGAAATAGACAGAAAGATTTTACAGAAGATGAAAGAGAGAAGAAGAGCAGAGGAAGAGAGAGCAGAAGAACGAATGAAGAGGATGAAAAAACAGAGAGAAAAGATCAGATCACAGATGAGTAAGTGAGCATGATTATATGTAGATATTATCATATATTTTTTTATCATGCTATAAACAAAATGCTTTAAATGTAATGGCACACGGAGCACAAACTAATATGAAGTTAATTTATTGCAGTGATAATAAATACTTGAGTAATTTTTCATGATTTCTCTTGACTACTTGTATTCGTTTCAGAGGTTTTTAATCTAGATCAGCAAACTAGTACAAGATTGATCACAAGATTGATCACATTTTTCTGCAATCTACAAAAAGTATGTGCAAATCACAATAACAGAGTTTAATAAACTCTTTTTATTTAATTGAATAGAAAGATCCAAGTAAAATCGTAATGTCACCAAATCACAATTTCATTTCTACACAATCATTTCTAAAACCCATTGAGCTCAACATCGCTATAAAACCCCTTCCACCATAAAATCTGAAGAATAGACACTCATTAAGAGTAATACCTGGGGTGGCTGAATACCTTACCTAATAGACCCCACATTTAACTTACCTGTGGAGTGAAGGTACGATTGTCACACAAACAAGTCGCATCAACATAATGCCAAGGGGAGACTAAGATCTCATCTGCTCCTAAATAGATACAACGCAATCCTAAAGGGCCATTCTACTATAATATTTTCCAGACTGATCTAAGGTTAAAAGCTTGTATATGCTTCAGTAGTCAATGTAACTTCATTTTTAAACATCACAATTGCAGTATTTTTTATGATTCATAAAGTAGTAAAATTATGATTAGAATTTATGTTGTTCCAATTCACACACAAATTTCCGCCTAACGATTGTGAAGAATTATTACAAAGAATGTGATTTTCTTATATTTGTCACAAAACAGACAAATCATATACCACAAGAAAGTGCTCATTCTCAAGAATCTGACCATGTAAATCATTTTATTGTGTGACAAACACAGATCGAATAATCTTCAATCGAATCGCGATGTCAGAATATTATCTGAAGCGTATAATGATATATTCTATAACTTTCCTCCACATACTACTGCTTCATGTAGCCTGTGGATTTGGGGTGCTCTCTTTTCCCTCTCTTCTCCCTTTTTCTCTGCCTCTCGCTCACTTTTGCTCTTTCCCGTATTGTTACGTCACCTAATGTGGGTGGGAGAGGTTGGCAATTAAGCGCAGGCAGGTGTATAGGCACCTGGGGTCCTCATGCCGGTAGCCATTCATTGTAGCTAGCTACGGACGCGTTGGAGTGCAGCAGTGTTCCTGGGTGCTGTTTGTTGTGCAAGGTATGTCCAAACTATCTGTTGTTGTATGACTATAATGGTTATTTGGGTTCAGTGCACTAAGGGAGGTTTTAATGTTTTCTTGATGGGTTAAGGTGTTACCGAGCGATCGCCAACGGCGCTACTGTTTTGTGTGTGTGCATGCGTTTCCAAAACACGTTGGGAGTGTCTAAAGTGACAAGCGTAGAGAAGGTACCCTTTTAAATCTCTGTTTTAGCGTATCTCTGTCGGTTTATTATGTGAATTGTAATGAGGCTCCGTTGTTATGTTTGCCAGCGTCCAGTGACCCTGGTGAATGCGTGAAGCACAGAACACTGTCTACTCACCCAATCGCTAGCTTGCAAAAAGGTATGTTATGGCTTTAAATTATAATGTGTTTGATAAAAAGCAAAACTTGTAACAAAGTTATGTGCTTCATGGTCTTTGCTGAAAGAAGTAATGGTAGGAGGTTTTTCTTCCAGTAAATCTACCGGCTTACGTCTGGTTAGGATTTAACAGTATTTAATTTATGGGTCTTGTATTTGCTGTGTGTGCGCATGTATTTAGTAGCTATATGTAAATAGACTGACTGATTATGACTTTTAGGCGGACAGAGCACTCAACTGGGTCTCTTGTTTCTTTTTTGTTTGTTTGTTTGTTTTTATAGAGGCTACAGCAATCAGATTGTCGGCTGCTGTTCTCTTAAATGTGTTTGAATGTGTATGTATGTGCAGGTGCTGCTTCTTAGATACTTTTTCGTTTGGTTTATTGATTTATTGTTTTTTTTCTTTTACCACTAGCCGGCGAGCTGTCAAAGATGTGTGTCTAGTGTACGGATTGTGGCCACTGGCTAGTGGTTTCTTCTTTTTGTTTGTCTTCCCTTCCCCCTTTTCCTATTATTAGCCTAATGTGGATTGGGCCCATAGGATAGATTAGCCTACCAGGCTCTAGTTTGGTTTCCTTAGAGTGTTTCACCCATTTGGAACCGATGTGTGCAGTGTAATGCTGTGAAGTGTGCATCTGGTGTAATTGCTCCACTAGCAATGTTGTCGTGGTGTGTAAGCTGAGTTTGTAGTGTTTGTTCTGCTCTAAAGTGGTGTGCCTTAGCTCACGTGTGGTATTGAAACCTAGGCCTGTTTAAGCTTACATTCTGGTGACTCACTCTACTATGGCTTATCCCTGTTAAATGATGAATTTGTGTGTTATTTATTGACTATCTAAAGCGACTTATTTTTAACTAAGATAAAATAAACATTGTATCTTTTTACTTTGCTAAACCAAGCCTGTGCGTGTTTCTTTATAAAAGAGTCCCCTTGCTCTTCCAGTCTTGTCCAAGGGGTGGCGTAGTCAACACTGCCATCGCCCCACCAGGGGAGGGCAACAATTGGCGTAGTCGGCAGGGTAGCATTTGTGTCGCTAGGTTAGTTTATTCAAGCAGCACCTGTGTGTGTGTGTGTGTGTGTGTGTGTGTGTGTGTGTGTGTGTGTGTGTGGGGGTGTCTGAGAGAAAGAGTACGTAAGTGTGTATAGGGAACAGCAGCTGGCAACAAAATGAATGACGGAGAGGAGTCCGCGGTGGAGTTACAGCAGCTGAGACGACGTTTGGAGCAGCTCCAGGCTGAAAATGAGAGACTTTCGGGGGGAGGGATAGCGGGCAATGCTAGTAGCAGCACTACTAGTACCCAGCCTGCTCGACGGGAGCAAGCGCTCTTTATACCACGAGAGCGGCGATGCCCGAAGTTTTCTGGCTCTGCAACTGCAGGGTCTTTGTCTGTTGAAGAATGGATTGAAGAGGCCAAAAGTTGTATTCGGGCAACGCATATGTCTAATTTTGACAAGGCCCTGTTTTTGTTTGATCACTTAGAGGGTGAAGCCCGAAATGAGATTAAGTACCGTCCTATAGCCACACGTGAAAACCCAGATTCGATAATTGAAGTCTTAAGGGAAGTATATGGGTGTGCTAAATCATATGTGTACTGGCAACAGCGTTTCTTTAACAGAAAGCAAAAGGACGATGAAACTTTGTTTGAGTTCTCTCATGCTTTAATGGAAATGTTGGATAAAGTAAAACAGTCAAATGAAGGTGCCATTAGAAACCCTGATATTGTTTTGCGAGACCAGTTCTGTGAAAATGTCTGTGATCCTATGTTACGCAGGGAACTCAAGCGACTGGTACGAGCAGATAGTGGGTTGACTCTGCTAGGCGTACGGAAAGAAGCTATAAGATGGGTGCAGGAGGGTCAGTCCAACCGAGACCGTAGTTACCGTGCTCTAGGTGCAAGCAGTGAAGCTCAGGTTGTGTCGCAATGTGTTACAGCCCCCCAGTCATCGGCATTCATTGAATTAAAAGACTTGGTCCTTAAGCAACAAGCTCAGTTAGACATGCTCGTGAGGCAGTTAGGACACCATAGTGGTAGATCACAGCCCCCTCCACCACACCGGGGTGGGCGATACAAACGTGCCCCCAATGGTCAGCCCATTTGTCTACGGTGCGATCAGCCAGGCCATATAGCCCGCTACTGCCAGGAAGTTCCCCCCACCCACAATAGTAGGTTAGCTTCACGTTTGCCCCCTGATATCCCCCCTTACCAAGCATCGGGCCCAGACAACCGTCCTAGTCAATCGGGAAACTAGCAATTCCCAGTGTGCAGAGCCACACACTGGGAAGGGACGTGTCTGGCTCAATTTATTCTCAATCATGTGATAAGTTAGTTAAAACTTGCCCTGTATTGTCTGTTTCTATGGGAGACGTAACAGTTCCCTGTTTGATTGACACTGGGTCAATGGTGACCACCATCACCGAGAGTTTCTTTCGAGAGCATTTTCATCATCTACAAAAGAAGGATTGTAGATGGCTTGGGCTTAAGGCCGCTAATACTTAGACATCCCCTATATTGGTTACCTAGAGTTGGATGTGGGGGTATTGGGGCAATGCATTCAGAGGAGGGGAATTTTATTTGTTAAAGACCCAGAGAATAGCACTCTTAAAGACCGTAAGCTTGTAACACCCGGGATACTGGGAATGAATGTAATTGGGGAATGCTATCAGGTCCTGTTTAAACAACATGGGTCACAGCTCTTTCATTCCCTCCCTGTGAAATCGGCGGCACCGGCAGCCCGACGTGCGTTGAGACACTGCGAACAGATCCAGGCCATTGTAAATGCACAGAAGCCGTTCAAAGTGAAAGTCCATGGGAAAAGGGCAGTCTGTCTGGAGGCAGGAGCCTTAACCATGGTCCCGGTTACATGCCCCCAGCTTGAGTCCGCAGAGTTTTTGCTGGAGCCCTTGGACTTTGACGAGGAGCAGTTGCCCGAAGGCCTACTAGTGTCCCCTACCTTGGTGCCGGCTAGAAAGGGTTTTCTATATGCACCCGTGGTGAATGTGGGTAACACGAAGGTATGGTTGCCCCCACGCCGCCCTATTGGCACTGTACAAGTTGTGGCAGCAGCTGTAACAGGAACAGCTGCCTCTGTATCCGTCGACCCTTCGTGGGAACAGTGTCAAGCTTATGTCTCCACCCAGGAGGTAGTTGAGTGCTGCAGTGTCCCTGAGTTCATGGCGCCAGACTTTCCGGGGTTGACCCAGCAACAAGCTGCTGAGGCAAGGGCCCTCCTTGTCCAGTATAGCAACATCTTTTCCCAAGGGGAGGGAGACCTAGGATGCACGTCCTTAATCAGCCATGAGATTCCCTTGTTGGACAATGCTCCTGTTCGACAACCATATCGTAGAATTCCACCCTCCCAGTATGAAACTGTAAAAGCGCACATCCGACAGCTTTTAGATAGTAAAGTCATCAGAGAAAGTAGCAGTCCATATTCTTCTCCTATAGTCTTGGTGACTAAGAAGGATGGGAGTTTGCGCCTTTGTGTAGATTACAGGCAGTTAAATACAAAAAACCCGCCGTGACGCATATCCCCTTCCCCGTATCGAAGAATCGTTGGATGCACTTTCAGGAGCAAAATGGTTCTCCACCTTGGACCTTGCAAGTGGATACAACCAGGTGCCAATGGCGGAGCAGGATAAACCTAAGACCACATTCTGTACGCCTTTTGGCCTATTTGAGTTTAACAGAATGGCCTTTGGACTGTGTAATGCACCTGGAACGTTCCAGCGGTTAATGGAGCGCATGTTTGGCGATTGCAGATACCAGTCCGTTCTACTGTACCTGGACAATGTGATCGTCTTTTCCGCCACCATCCAGCAGCATTTGGAAAGACTGGGAGAGGTGTTTTCCCGTCTGCAAGAACAGGGACTAAAAGTAAAACTGTCAAAATGCCGGTTCTTCCAGCAGTTCTTTCTTCATCTCCGCTGAGGGAGTTGCCACGGATCCCGCCAAGATAGAGGTGGTTAAGGAGTGGAGACGCCCTGGACATCTGGCTGAATTACGATCTTTCCTCGGTTTCGCGAGCTATTATCGGCGTTTCGTGGAGGGTTTTTCAAAGCTGGCAGCCCCGCTCCACCATCTGGTAGGAAGACTCAGTGGACCTCGAAGGAAGGGAAAGACCTCCCCAGTTCCTCTGGCCTCGGCCTGGGATGAAGGATGTGAGCAAGCATTTCTGTCTCTGAAGGAGCGACTCACCTCGGCTCCAGTGCTGGCTTATGCCGACTTTAAGAAGCCCTTCATCTTGGAGGTAGATGCCAGCCACGGAGGTCTTGGTGCAGTCCTCTCCCAAGAACATGAAGGGAAAGTACGCCCAGTCGCATTTGCCAGTCGGGGACTCAGAGCTGCTGAAAGAAATATGGAGAACTATAGCTCCATGAAGCTCGAACTACTTGCGCTAAAATGGGCAGTTACGGAAAAGTTCCGTGAATATTTGCTGGGGAACCATTTCACAATCCTTACTGACAATAACCCCCTGAGCCATTTGCACACGGCAAAGTTGGGAGCAACCGAGCAGCGGTGGGCTTCTCAACTGGCATCATTCAATTTTACCCTCAGATATCGTTCGGGCAAGAGCAATCAGAATGCGGACGCTCTTTCTCATCAGTATATGGAACGCTTCACCTTCGGGACAGAGGTCCCCGCGTTGGGTGCATTGACCAGCCTTGGTCCGACGCCGGCCTTAGAGGGCCAATGCGAGGAGGTGGTGGCTTTACCAGGGCGTACACCTCAGGATCTCAGCTCGCTTCAGGATGCTGACCCAGTCATCGGGCCCGTGAGGAAGTACTATCAAGAAGGGCGACGGCCAGGTACAATGGAGGGGGGGAGGGGGGGAGGGGGGAGGGGGGGGGGGTCCAGAGAGCCTCCAGCTGTTGCTGCCTCAGTGCCTGCAAGCCGAAGTCCTACGGGGTGTCCACGATGAGCAAGGGCACCAAGGCATGGAAAGAACATTGCAGCTACTTCGAAGCCGATGTTTTTGGCCCAGTATGACTAAAGATGTTGAACAGTGGTGCCAGCAGTGCCAGCGATGCGTTCTGGGGAAGGCTGTCCAGCCCAAAGTCCGTACGTATTGGAGCACGATGCAAGCCACTCGACCGAATGAAATCCTGGCTCTTGATTTTACTCTGTTAGAAGCGGCCAGTGATGGACGAGAGAATGTCTTGATTCTCACAGACATATTTACAAAGTACTCTCAGGCTGTCCCTACTAAAGACCAAAGAGCTCCTACTGTGGCCAGGGCCTTGGTGCAGCAATGGTTCCATAGGTTTGGTCCCCCAGCTCGTATACACTCTGACCGAGGGCGAAACTTTGAAAGCCTCTTGATCCAGCAACTGTGTCAGATGTACGGTATACAAAAGAGCCGCACCACTCCGTATCATCCTCAAGAGAATGCCCAGTGTGAGCGGTTTAACCGCACGCTCCATGACTTGCTGCGCACACTACCTGAGACAGAGAAGCGTCGCTGGCCACATCATCTGCCTCAGCTCACCTTTGCCTATAATATTACCCCACACCAGACCACCGGGCATACACCATATTATCTGATGTTTGGCCACCACCCAAGATTGCCAGTTGATTTCTTGCTTGGTATTAGGGAGGCTGCTCCAGACACCAACACCCTAGAAGAATGGGTTGAAAAGCACCAGCAAAGTGTCAGGATGACTCATGAACATGTCAAGCAGAGATCAGAAGAACTGGCCCTCAGGCGGAACCAGAACCATAATGATCAGGTGAACGATGCCGGCTTCCAAGAAGGAGATTTGATCTATCTGCGGAACCACCCACATGGGAGAAATAAAATCCAGGACTACTGGAATTCTGTGGCCTATCGAGTTGTACGCTGCCCTTCTGGAGCAGGAGCGGTATACACTGTGATCCCTGCAGATGCGGGTGGACGTTCAGAGATGCGCGCCATCCCTATGGGATTGAGGCCTGGGCCAGGTGGTGTCCCTTGTCCAGCTTGGGAGGAGGAGACCCTCAAGGATCCTCCTGCCTGTAGCGATAGTGATGCCCGAGATGTGATCATTTGGTATGGGGCAGAACAAGAACCTCAAGCTGTACCTGCGCCAACCGGCACCTCAGCATCTGAAGAAATTGACGGTGAGGATATGGCTGAGGTGCCTGAGGACAATATTGTGGCTGTGCGCCGTTCAGCGAGGTCTACAGCAGGGCAGCACTCCAATCTCTACCATCTACCCCGGCCGACTTGTGGCAGAAATGATGGTCCATCAGGAATAGAGGGTGAAGACTCCTGGGCATGAGGTGTCATCGTCGGGCCGCAGATTAATTTGGAGGGGGTGGATTGTAGCCTGTGGATTTGGGGTGCTCTCTTTTCCCTCTCCTCTCCCTTTTGCTCTTTCCCGTATTGTTACGTCACCTAATGTGGGTGGGAGAGGTTGGCAATTAAGCGCAGGCAGGTGTATAGGCACCTGGGGTCCTCATGCCGGTAGCCATTCATTGTAGCTAGCTACGGACGCGTTGGAGTGCAGCAGTGTTCCTGGGTGCTGTTTGTTGTGCAAGGTATGTCCAAACTATCTGTTGTTGTATGACTATAATGGTTATTTGGGTTCAGTGCACTAAGGGAGGTTTTAATGTTTTCTTGATGGGTTAAGGTGCTACCGAGCGATCGCCAACGGCGCTACTGTTTTGTGTGTGTGCATGCGTTTCCAAAACACGTTGGGAGTGTCTAAAGTGACAAGCGTAGAGAAGGTACCCTTTTAAATCTCTGTTTTAGCGTATCTCTGTCGGTTTATTATGTGAATTGTAATGAGGCTCCGTTGTTATGTTTGCCAGCGTCCAGTGACCCTGGTGAATGCGTGAAGCACAGAACACTGTCTACTCACCCAATCGCTAGCTTGCAAAAAGGTATGTTATGGCTTTAAATTATAATGTGTTTGATAAAAAGCAAAACTTGTAACAAAGTTATGTGCTTCATGGTCTTTGCTGAAAGAAGTAATGGTAGGAGGTTTTTCTTCCAGTAAATCTACCGGCTTACGTCTGGTTAGGATTTAACAGTATTTAATTTATGGGTCTTGTGTTTGCTGTGTGTGCGCGTGTATTTAGTAGCTATATGTAAATAGACTGACTGATTATGACTTTTAGGTGCACGGAGCACTCAACTGGGTCTCTTGTTTCTTTTTTGTTTGTTTGTTTTTATAGAGGCTACAGCAATCAGATTGTCGGCTGCTGTTCTCTTAAATGTGTTTGAATGTGTATGTATGTGCAGGTGCTGCTTCTTAGATACTTTTTCGTTTGGTTTATTGATTTATTGTTTTTTTTTTCTTTTACCACTAGCCGGCGAGCTGTCAAAGATGTGTGTCTAGTGTACTGATTGTGGCCACTGGCTAGTGGTTTCTTCTTTTTGTTTGTCCTTCCCTTCCCCCTTTTCCTATTAATAGCCTAATGTGGATTGGGCCCATAGGATAGATTAGCCTACCAGGCTCTAGTTTGGTTTCCTTAGAGTGTTTCACCCATTTGGAACCGATGTGTGCAGTGTAATGCTGTGAAGTGTGCATCTGGTGTAATAGCTCCACTAGCAATGTTGTCATGGTGTGTAAGCTGAGTTTGTAGTGTTTGTTCTACTCTAAAGTGGTGTGCCTTAGCTCACATGTGGTATTGAAACCTAGGCCTGTTTAAGCTTACATTCTGGTGACTCACTCTACTATGGCTTATCCCTGTTAAATGATGAATTTGTGTTATTTATTGACTATTTAAAGCGACTTATTTTTAACTAAGATAAAATAAACATTGTATCTTTTTACTTTGCTAAACCAAGCCTGTGCGTGTTTCTTTATAAAAGAGTCACCTTGCTCTTCCAGTCTTGTCCAAGGGGTGGCGTAGTCAACACTGCCATCGCCCCACCGGGGGGGGGCAACATTCAGTTTACCGCAAATAGCCACAAATTCCATTTTATCATTTAGATTAGGATCTCTTCTTTCAAACGAGACCATTTTCACGTTTCTGCGTTGCTCCATTGCTGAGTAATCCATTGTTTTGCCAGACGCGCTCAAGGAAGAACGGGCGCGACTTTCCAAACGCGCTCTAATCCGCTCAAACAGGTGTGTGTGTGTCTCCGGCTGCACTCAGAGCGTGTCAGTAGATCAGATTACACTCTCCGGCCGCCTGCTGTGCTGAACAGAGGTGTGAACGATGACAGCTCTGCCTTTCCAGACGCGAAGAAGAAGCAGAGCCATGGAGAGGTTCCGGGTCACAAAAGATGATTCGTCGGTGCAGTGTGTTGTGGGATATGTAGTTTTTGGACTCTTAAACCGGAGATATGCGTATCAGAGGAATAAAGCAGTCTCCATTATCCAAAATAGACGCTAAATGACGTTTGTTTTATTCTTATAATTACTTTGAAACGTAAAGGACACCAAAACAATCTGCTAAGCTATGTATTGAGTGAATATTGAATATTGACAGTAAAGTACAGTAGGTGTTTCAGTAAATACACAGGCAAACATAAAAATGAAACATAATTCAGTCAATTATCATGAAAAGTGCTATGGTACATAGTAAAATAGTAATCTAAAGGGTAATGTGCTTTATAAAACCTGTTTTTGCAAAGAAACAGAAGGACACTTTTAGGGGGGAAAAAGGGGGGAAAAGGGGGAAAGGGGCAATGTGACTCCCTTCGGTTATAATTCAATAACTTTCAATTAGAAACTGTTATATGAAAAAAAAAAATTTTCTGGTATATCCTGAGACCTAGTGGAATCAAACAAAACAATTTGCAAAGAACTGAGACACCTAAATCCTGAGTAACAGACTTTCCAAATAAAAACTTTTGAAAAAAAAAATCAAAAAGCGCCTATGATTTTTTAGTTTTTATTGTAATTTTTGAAACCTATATAATGTTATTTATAAAGAATTACACTGATATTATGTAGTTTAAATGGTTTTCTATACAATGAATCCATTTTTTTTTTATTTCCTCCATTGTATGTGTATAGGGGAACCATTTGAATTTAGGTAGGCCAAATGCAGGCGGAAATCCCCCAAATAGCTGCAGAGCTTAAGGGGTTAGAGATTTTATGAAAATGTATATTGAAAAGACATTTGTAGAATATCAGTATAATATATTATTTGTTGCAGGTAATGCCCAACATCTCTCAGAGCTGAAGATTGTGTTGATGGGGTATAGAGTTGCTGGTAAGAGTTCATCAGGAAACACTATCCTGGGCAGAGAGGAGTTTGACTTGAAGACATCTGCTCAGTGTGTGAGGAGACATGGAGAAGTAGCAGACAGACACATCACTGTCATTGAAGCTCCGGGATGGTGGTGGGATTCCACTGTAGAGAAGAGTCCTGAGTTACTGAAACAGGAGATTCTGCTCAGTGTGTCTCTGTGTCCTCCAGGACCACACGCTGTACTACTGATCATACGTGTGGACATTAGATTTAAAGAGACTTACAGAAAAGCATTCCAGGATCATCTGGATCTTCTCGGTGAGAGAGTCTGGAGTCACACTATAGTGCTGTTCACTCATGGAGACTCTCTGTTAGACACATCTATAGAGCAGCACATTGAGAGTGAAGGACAGGATCTCCAGTGGCTGCTGGACAAATGTGGGAACAGGTATCATGTTCTCAACAATCAGAACAGGAGAGACCACAATCAGATCAAGGAACTGCTGGAGAAGATTGAGGATACAGTGGCACAAAACATCGGCCGCCTTTTTGAAATAGACAGGAAGATTTTACAGAAGATTGATGGTGTAAAGAAAGCAGAAGAGCGAATGGACAAATGGAGTGAGGAGATCAGATCACAGACTAGTGAGTGAAACAATAAAATTGTATGAATATTGTCTACACACAGTCTCAGATATGTTTCCTCCTCATTGTTCTAGAGATTTTCTGGTGTAGTTTTAAACAGTTTAAAATGTTTGAGTTCTAACACTCACTAACACCTTGACAGTCTTATTTTTCCTCAGATGGTTTTCTATCCAGATACTTACCAGGTTCAACCTCGTTTAGATTTATTAGGAAACCAGGGTCAAAATCAATCAGCTTGAACATTGTAATCATATCATTTTCTGGTTCTGTGTTAACCAAAGTGCTGCAGAGAAGTGAGTCCTCCATTCCCTGACCCATTCAAAGTTGACATAGGGTTGTGCATCTGAATAAATCACAACCACATGAAATGATTAATGTTTTCCTTTATTGCCATGTCAGTGGCATTGGATAAAGGTGTCTGTCAAATGAGATAATGTCAGTGATCTACTACTGATCTGCTCTCTGCTTTCATTATTATAGTGAGTGGAGATGATGGATCTGATTCATGCTCTCTGGGAAGTTCTGCTTACGGTTCATTCAGATCAAGATCAGGAGCAGACTCAATTTTTGGATCGTCACGTTCCAGAGATTCACTTCATACAAGTTACGGGTCAGGGGGCATAAGAAGACATAACAGCATTGGCTTACTACCACCAAAGAGTGAGTCTTTTATTTGGCACTTTCAGTACATTTTTGAAAAGCATAAAGTGCTCATGTTTTCCCAAAATATATTATTTAGTAGTCTACATTATCATAAATTTGTTACCACATGTTTTTCTCCATCATAAAATATGATACCTTTCTACATCTCCTTTCATTTTCTCAATATTTAAACAAACAGCAATGTTGATACTTTAATCTATGACAATAAATGCAAGCCTGAAATGAAATAACAAATAGCACATATAGTATTTATTTGACCTGCTTGTGTTGAGGATTTTCTTGAGTTAAATCACTTGTTTGTGCTGATTTTTATTCTTAAAAAGTTTTGAAAATGTCAGACTCTATAAGTCTTTATGGTCAACTTTAAATACTTACAAAATAAGGCTTGTAATAAAGATATTTCTAAAACAGGGACAAAATATATAAAGTCTAACTGATTAAATAAGTATTTGTATGATATTTCAATAGACACCTGGTAATAATTACAATTAGTCACATTATTTTTAAGATCACATAGAAAGTGTTAAATGTAAGGATTTTGTTTGATAAGAGTTAACAATTTTACTGATTTCATTTTATTTTCCCCAGTGAGTGGAGATGAGCGGTCGGACACATTGTCTGTTGGAAGTTCTGCTTACGGTTCATTCAGATCACGATCAGGAGCAGACAGCGATTCAGTTTTTAGCTCATCACGGTCAAAAGTCTCATCTCACAGCTCAGGATTCAGCTCTTTGCGGTCCATCCCAGAGTCTGTCGAACAATCAGAAACCAGAAGAGCACTCGGTGTGTCCAAGATCTCAAAGCTTTTCCCAAGAATATCAAAGAAAAATGAAAAGCATGAAAAAGACTCTAAAAAGACATGAATTACACTACTACAACAGAAGTTTTGTTTTTATAATGTTGACTTATAATAATTTTAACATCATAATGCGTAACTATAACACCAGGTATTACTAAAAATATAATATAGAATATGTAGAGGGAGCAGAGAGCCGGGGTGGAGCCGCAGGGTTGGAGGGCTGAGGTGGAGTCCAGGACTCTGAGGCTGGAGGTCAATGGTGAGGGATCCTCCAGCCATGACACCGATGGAGACTGGCAGACCCGCGGTGAACCCCATAAAAACAGAAAGGTATATCCGTGACAAAGTCTATTAAGTCCCCAGAGTTGTGCTCATGCTCACCCCCAGTGGTGGTGCAGTGGGCAGGGCTCTCTACTGCCCTCTCTTGCTCCACGAAGCACTCCACCAACGCAGATGTAGTGGCCGGCTCTCACACCTGGTTGGAAGTTCTGACCCCGTCTGCGCTCCATAATTCTGTCGCTCTGGGCTCGGGCTTCCTGTCAACGAATGGCTCAGGCTCGTAATCCGCGGGTCAGGGTGGCTGGCTGGGCTCTGGGTCCGGAGTGGCACTGGCGAGATTATCCATGGAACAGGCGGGGAACGAGGGTCTGTTTCTCGCCAGTGTCCACTCCACAAACGCGGCGAAGTCCGCACAGAGCGCGTCGTCCGGATAGCTGGTGGTATTTGCTACAAGCTGGAACATAATCGTAAATCCCTCGAGCGGTAAATCCCCCTGCTTCAGCCGGAGGAGGATGAATTCTGGACGAAGAAAGGAATCCATGGGGGAAACACAATGAAAAAAAAAGGCTGGAAAACAGAACGATAAACAAAACGGGGTGGAATACGCAAAAAAAACTGTATGGGTCTGTCTTTCTGTCAAGTTTCAGGCAGGAACAGACGAACAACGACGTAGTAAAATGAAAAGTATTTAATAAATCCAACAGAAACAACTGGTAGTAACATTAAAGACCGACAGAATGCAGGGAAAAACACACACATTAAATAGACAGACTGATTACAAACAGGTGACAACAATGAGGGAGAAACCAAAACACACAGATCTGCAGGGGGAAATGGGAGAAACCAACTAGAAAGTCCAGAGGTGTGACACCAATGTGTATTTATTTATTTATTTTATTTTTTTGCTGAAATATACTAAAGAATGGTTTTTGCTTTTCAAATATTGTATTGTGTGTCATCGTATTTATAGAGTTGGCTTGTGTATTTTATGTTTCTTGCTTCAGAAATGTAATGTCATTTGGGGCATAGTTTTTGCAGTGCATGTGAGTTTTCATGGAGCGAAAGTTCCATTGCACTGGAAGGATTTAGATTGAGACAGCCCTTAAAAAAATAATATTGAAAGTTATTATTATTTGAGACCAAGGTCTCCTAAACTGGAAAATATGCAGTTGTATCCTGCTTATTAGTTTGACAAGGCATTGGATCCTTCAGTGTTCAATCAATAAAGCTAGATATGGATGGGATCTCAGTCATTTAGAAGAGCTGTAGACATCCTACACAACGGCAGACAAAAATTCTGAGTGCCTCATAACAGTTAAACATATTATTTCTGTAAATGTGACAATTTCATTTGTTTTCATTGTAATGGATAAAACATTTTATAAAACGGTTAGTTCCATTCCTCAATTCTGATTGGTCAGCAGCTGTGTCGTATTCATGATACGGCACTGCTATGACCGCTTCACTCAACGGTTTTGTGTATCATTGAACCCCCTTAGCAACCACCCTTAGCAACGTAAACACAGCTGCAGCAGTTAGGGAACAACTTTTTACAGCGGAAGGCAGTTAATGATTTTACTTTATGAAAACATACAACTCAATATATATAAATTAATATATATTTTTGATTTTAATATTTTATTGTGTGGTAACCGCTTCGCATCGTGCCTAACAACGCTAACAATACCCTAACAATGATGCCCATTGTCGCACTTGTAGAGCCGGCGATTTGGCAGCTGAAATTCCGCTGGCACAGACCTTTTGCGGGGCATGTGCTGAAACTGAACAAAGGGCACCCCCAACCCCTCCACCACCAAAAAATAAACACACAATAATATTTTTATATTATATTTAATTAGTATTAATAACTTTTATACAGATAATAAATACATATAGAGGGGATCTTATGTAAATATCTTATGTATATATATCTTATGTAAACTAATTAAAACAACACTGTGATCCATTGGGATGTCCCTCTCAATGGCTATATAGGCTATATAATATGATGAAATGTTAATAAATTACATCATGTAATTTACACGCATCGGAAAATTCAGCAGATAGCCATATAATCAAAATAGAAATTTCTTATAATATATTTTACCTAGCTGACAAGGATCACTCGGTTGCTTTGTGTCAAACTAAATCACATTATGTCAACATCACACCATGTGGTGATGCATTATATGAACCTTTATAGACATAGGCCTACTTTAAGAGAACGTTGCACTTATTCAAACAACAAGATATTTTACCGTTACAAGACAAAGACGTTCATCTGCTTGCGCTCTCTGACTCTGACTGATGTGCTGAAACGTAAGTCGCCCCTGTTCTCCTCTTACGTGCACCTTTACATCGAACCATTTCTTTTTTAATTCGTTCACAGTGCGATGTTCAGACCCCACTGCGTTAACCGCGTTAGCTAAACTCCCCCACTCTATTTTTTTCTGTTTATTTATTTTACAAGCTTGCGAATAACAGTTTTTCTCCGGTCTACCTCCGATAGGAGCACCTTCAATTCACATTCTGTTAAGTTTCTCCTGCTTGCTTTTTCGTTTGGTTTTGCCAAAGTGGAGTCATTACCATATTAATACGGGGGAGGAGGCAGGGAGGGGTTTTGTGCTCGTGCATGTGCGCTCAAATTCACGTTAATTCGGATGTACAAAGAGATTATGCGTGGAATTCCGCGTACGCAGTGTTTCGTACATCTGATTTTTTTACTGCGTACGCACATTTACAGCATTGTCCGTACGCAATGTTTTAGTATTAATTCAACGCAAGTCTTTGTACATGAGGCCCCAGGTGTCCTTGGAACAGGAGGGAGGAATTCAGAGGGTCTCGTTATCTTGTTCTCCGGGGGAGTTGTTTGTCTCCAGCGCCGGCCTTGGCCAAGGCCGTCTGGAATACTCTGGGAACCGAAAGAGAAAAAGGTTTCTTTTTGGGTCAATATCTGCCAATTTTGCAGATATCTAATGTCCATCACTGGTCTCCTGGTCTGTCCATGGGCCCCCCTCAAAATTTTCTTGGGGGAATTTAGGAATTTAGAAGGGCCTTCTGGCAGAGGGGGCTCTGGAGGGAGCTCTGGAGGGCGCTCTGAAGGGTGTTCTGAAGGTGCGGACACTGGAGGGCGCTCTGGACGAGAGGACACTGGAGGGCACTCTGGAGTTTAGTTTAGTTTATTTATATAGCACAATAAAACAACGGTCGTTGACCATTGTGCTTTACAGCAGCAATAATATAAAAAAAAATTATATAAAACAATCAAAGACAAAAACAGATAAATAGAATAAGATAGCACAAGAAGTAGTATATACAGAAGAAAGAAATACAACAAAGACAAGCTCAAGGTGACTCACATATTATAAGCTTTTTATAAAAGGTGAGTTTTAAGTTTTGTTTTAAAATGAGATTTTGTAGTAATCATCCTGATAGATAAGGGGAAGCTATTCCACAGTTTGGGGCCGACTATGGCAAAAGCCCGGTCTCCCTTTCGTTTTAGCCTAGATCTGGGAACCTTTAACAGTTTCTGATTTGATGACCTTAAACATCTTGCAGCTATGTTAACAGTCACAAGTTCAGATAAGTAAAAAGGTGCCAGATCATTTAAAGCCTTAAAAACAAAAAGTAAAATCGTAAACTCTATTCTAAGATGAACTGGTAACCAGTGCAGAGAGAGTAGGACGGGAGTGATGTGGTCGAATTTACGTGTGCCAGTGAGAAGTCTTTCAGCTGCATTTTGGACTAATTGCAAACGGTTCATATAGGAATGACCCATGCCTATATAGATTGAATTACAGTAGTCCAAACGAGAGAAAATAAATGCATGAATTACTCTCTCAAGCTCAGCAAAAGTTAAAAAACTTTTCGCTTTGGCCAGAAGTCTCAAATGAAAAAAACACGATTTAACAACTACATTTACCTGCTTATCAAATAACAAAGCAGAGTCAAAAACAAAACCTAGGTTTTTGACATATGGTTTTACGTAAGCAGCTAAGCTACCCAACATTTGACTTAAACTGCCAGAGAAAGATAACAGTCCAAACACAATTGCCTCAGTTTTACTCTCGTTTAAGTGCAATACATTTTTGGACATCCAAGCCTTAATGTCAGACAGACAGGCAGTTAAAGCACACAGACCAACATTATCATTTTGCTTAATGGGCACATATATTTGAGTGTCGTCTGCATAAAAATTAAAAAGTACTCTATGTTTTCTTAAAATTGAGCCCAAAGGCAGCATATATAACGAAAACAAAATAGGCGCAAGAATAGATCCTTGGGGAACCCCGCACTTCAGATGTGCTTTGGAGGAAGAACATCCATTAACACTAACAGAAAAGGTTCTATTGTTCAAATAAGATTTGAACCAATTCAGTGCATGGCCTTTTATACCCGCACAGCATTCAAGGCGAGAAATAAGAATGTCATGATTGACCGTATCAAAGGCGGCACTGAAATCCAACAGTAAAAGTATTACAGAATTTCCTGAATTAACAGATAATAAAATATCGTTTGACACTCTTAAAAGAGCAGATTCTGTACTGTGACGTCTCCTAAAACCAGACTGAAAAGATTCAAAAACTCCATTTGACTCTAAAAAATTCAATAATTGAACAGAAACAACCTTCTCAAGAATTTTAGAGATAAAAGGCAAGTTCGAAATTGGCCTAAAATTTGGAAAAACGGTCACAGCAAGGTTAGATTTTTTCAACAGTGGTTTAACGGTAGCATGCTTCAAATCATCTGGAACAGATCCTACGGAGATACTCTTATTTAATATTTCTAAGATAACGGGCCCAACAGTGTCAAAAACCTGAATAAGGCGACGCGCTGGAATTACGTCAGTTCCAGATGTGGTCAGGTTCAACTTCATAACCAATTCATTTAGAGAGTATAAAGAGATGGTTTCAAAGGCATTAAAAAAACGAAGTACAAACCGGAAAAGAGGAAGGATCATAGCTTATGGGTATGATATGCTGTCTAATTTCATGTGTCTTGTTTGTAAAGTACCTTAAAAAGCATTTACAAGCAGTATCTGGGTCATCGAAATGCAGATCAGGAGAAGGATTTATAACAGAGTTAATTTTGGAGAACAAAATCTTAGGTCTTTGGCAGTTTCTAGATATAACGTCAGAGAAATACTTTGATTTTGCGTCTTTCACAGCTCTTTGATAGTTAGTTAATGAATTACGTAATATCTCCAATGACACATGCAGCTTATCTTTTTTTCCATTTACGTTCTGCACGCCGACATACTTGTCTTAGAGCCGAGTTTCAGTGTTTAACCATGGATCTGCCTTAGGTTTAAACTGCTTAATCCTAAATGGAGCAATAGAATCTAAAATTTCAGTACATGTAGAATTGAAGGATAGGGGGATAGGACACTGGAGGTAGCTCAGGAGGAGCGGACACTGGAGGGCTGGACAGAAGCAGCGGATAATCAGGAGTGCTGGAGGGAGCCAGCAGAGACTCAGGAGGGCTGGACGGAAAAAGCGGAGACTCAGGAGAGAGGATTGGGGCCGTAAACTCCATTGGGAGCGCCATGTCCATTATGTCCATTATTTCGATTTTGGCTGGAGACTCAGGTGAGGAGGCCATCTTGTCCAGGGACTCAGGAGAGGGAGCCATCTTGTCCAGGGACTCAGGAGAGGGAGCCATCTTGTCCAGGGACTCAGGAGAGGGAGCCATCTTGGCCAGGGACTCAGGCGTTTCCGACTAACGTAACAGAGAGGCCAGCTAACGTGACGTCAGAGAGGTAGGCGGGCTTGAACACTGAGTGGTTGGCAGGCTGGTTCTGGATTGGGGCCGAACACTCTACAGACACCAAAGGATCCCTTCCCTCCAGTTCAGTCTTGTGGCATCTGGCAGGTCCACTGGTAGATTGAAATTGGCCCCAATCCAGAACAGAGAGTTTAGCGTGGTTTCGTCCAACGCTGACATCATGGCCCAGCCCTCAGAAACCCCGGGCATACTCCACAAACGGGAGATCTCTGCAGGCTAGGGCTGAGAAGCGAGCAGCGACCTCCATGTTTTATTATTGGGTCTAGTCTTCTGTCACCGTACACTGTGTTAGAAGGACGCTGGAGATACTGAATATAAACTAAACAGACTTTAATAAAGCAAAACAAAGTAAATACAAATGAGGAGCAGGCATAAACACAGGTACAACATAGTAGACTAGACAAACGAGAACTAAACAGGCAGGAATTTAAATACAAAGGATAATTAGGAACACAGGTGTGAGGAATAATCAATTAACATAACAAAAACAGGAAACTAATCATATAAGGAAACACAAGAACTAAGGCTGGGGGAAAACAGGGAACATGGATGTGACAGTTGTACAAAGACATTTGCAACTTTCCCTTTTTCAAAAAACAAAAGTAGTCCGGTGGACTGTGCTGTATTGTGTTCATTTCTTTTCATGATAGTATAAATAGTGGGTTGTGGGATTAGGGTAAATTCAAGTAATCTATTTTAAATTTAATCTTAAATTTAATCTAAATTAGATCTTATAAAGAGGTTTATAAGATCTGTGTGTTTTGTTATCTATGTTATGTTTTACGTGCTGATCTATTAAAGTAATGCATCATTATTTTTATTTAATAGATAAGAGCTAAATTAATGATGGATATGTCATGAGTTTCTATAGAAAAGGACCCAAATTTTCTTATAATTTTATTATAAAAGATAAACTGGAAGCGAGCCGGCAGCCGCAGATCAGCAGGATGATGAGAGGACAATTAATAATCAAGCCGGGATCAGTGGGCGAGAGAGCGATCTGAGCAGTACATTCCAGGAAAGCCGCAACACATTCCGTCAGACAGAGATCAAACATCAGACGAGCAGCTGCATATATAAAATAAAAGAAATGCACAAATAAAAGAAACAAAAAAAACAACAAAACATAATTTATAACTAAGAGAACAAAGCAAAAAGTGTGAGTGAAGCTTAAGTAACACACATGCAAAGAAAGACATGAAAACAAGACATTTAAATAAGTAAAGTATTAATAAGAAAATGACAAACAGCTGCAAGAATGTGCACGACCACACTGATGAAACACAATCAGCTGAGCGCTGTCAGCACGTGCAGACACAAAACAAAAACAAAACTTAATGCAGGAGAAAAAAGAGGTCGATCAAACCTAAGCCCTGACAATACCCCCTCTCCCAGGGATGTCTTCTGGCGTCCTACTAGACTAAGGAGACTGACGATGGAATTCAACAATAAGTGCGCGGTCAAGGATGTCCCGAGCTGGGACCCAAGACCTCTCTTACGGACCGTAATCTTCCCAGTCTACCAAATACCAAATTTAGGTGCCAGCTTACGGGCTCGAACCCGGAGCGGCAGATCTTTAGTAGAGAGCCACACTTTTTGCCCACAGATATACCTGGGCGCCAGGTGATGGTCAGCAGCTCTTTTAGTTCGCCAACAATTCCCTGGCCCTCATCCAGGTACGAGAACAGCTCTGGATAAAAACCTGGACCGAGGGGAACAGCAGCCTCGGCAGCCTTGGAAGGAAACAAAGGGGATTGATAACCAAGACAACACATGAAAGGGAAAAAGCCCAGTCAAGGACACCGACAAGGAGTTATGGGCATATTCAGACCAAGTTAGCTGCTGACTCCAGGGGTTATGGGAGGCCAGACATCAGAGCATCCATTTGAGATCCTGATTTGCACGCTCGGCTTGGCCGTTAGTCTGTGGATGGAATCCTGAGGACAGACTGGCGGAGGCACCCAGCTGCTGAAAGGATTTCCTCCAAAAATGAGACACAAACTGGGGCCCCCTGTCAGAGACCATATCCTCCGGAAGGCCATGAATCCGAAAGACGTGGTCAATGACCACCCGGGCCGTATCCATTGCTGTAGGGAGTTTGGGAAGGGGAATGAAGTGGACTGCCTTAGAAAACCGATCCACCACGGTAAGGATCACAGTATTGCCACTGGATGGAGGGAGACCAGTTAAAAAAATCCAGGGCAAATGTGACCAGGAACGGGATGGAATGGGGAGGGGATGAAGCAGACCAACGGAAGGTTGATATGAAGATTTGTTTTGAGCACAAACCTCACAAACACCCATGAACAGACGGATGTCCTCAACAATGGCCGGCCACCAAAAATGCTTACGGATAGCTGCCAGCTACCTCCTCACACCAGGATGACACATGATTTTGGAAAAGTGTCCCTACTGCAAGACGGCAGTGCCGACCGGAGCAGGAACAAAAAAACAGACCCGCCGGACACCCTGCAGGCACCTCAACCCCGGCTAGAGCTTGCCTGACCCGACCCTCGACACCCCAGGCGACGGCCCCCACCACATGGCGAAAGGCAAAATGGTGTCAGGAAGAATGCTCATCGACAGGTGCGTCAAACTGCCTGGACAGAGAGTCTGGCTTACCATTTTTTTAACCCGGTCTGTAAGACAGCACGAAAGTTGAAGTGCCTAAAAAAGAGTGCCCAGCGGGCCTGTCTGGAGTTCAATCATTTAGCCGATTGACTATACACCAGATTCCTATGATCCGTAAACACCAGAAAGGGAACAGCCGTCCCCTCCAACCCATGATGCCACTCTCCCAAAGCCAAGCGTACAGCCAGCAGCTCTCTGTTACCGATGTTGTAATTTCGTTCTGAAGGAAAAAGGCAATGTGAAAAATAAGCACATGGATATAGCTTATTATCATGAGGGGATTTCTGTGAAAGAACTGCTCTGACACCTACCTCTAATACATCAACCCCACCACAAACTGCCTTGTAGAGTCCAGCAAAATAAGGACTGGAGCCATTGTAAACCTAGATTTTAGATTGTTCCTAAAGATTGATAGCGGCACTAGACCAACTGAATTTGGTTTTGGTGGAGGTTAACACTGTCAGTGGAGTTGCCACCTGGCTAAAATTGTTTGCAAGGATTTTCTTGAGCCAGGTAACGGCCAAATCCCCTCCACCGAGATGACAGACCCCAATAACGAAACCGACTGAGCATGAAAGGTACACGCACCTGGAATGAGTGAGAAAAAATTGGAATGTCATTGAGGTACACTGTAGGAGCCAAAAATGTGTACTGTTTAACTATTTGACATATTGACATGTTAACGTGACATGTTGTTGTTAACATGACCACTGAATGGCGCTGTTAATTTAATTGTGATAAGAGTATATAGGTAGCCTTCCTACTGCGTTAGGAAGGTGTTTTGACATGGAAGGGCAAAAAGGTTTTTGACCACTATAGCACGAAGCAGATGTAATGGTGAAACTTCCTAAATGTAAGCTTTGGAAATGGAATTGGATATTGTGCACTAAGGTGCTTTGTGGAGCCAATAAACTATTGATGATGATGATACAACGGAATAGTCTTCTCGTTCATTGATGGAGAGATTCAAAGAGGAAGTAACAATGTAACATCAATCAAGTAAGAATGCGCGTCAACCTACTAGTCCGGGATCAAACAACTCAGTAGCTTAAAATATTAGATTTGGCTCCTAAATACACAAAGACAAATTTGTTAATCATATCTCTCAGCACATCATTGACGAGTGCCTGGAAGACAGCTGGGGCATTGGACAACCCAAAGGGCAAAACCAATTACTCAAAGTGCCCTGTAGGAGTATTAAAAGCCGTCTTCCATTCATCGCCCTCTCTTATCCGAACCAGATGATAAGCATTGCGTGGATCCAATTTTGTGAAGAACTTTGCACCCTGTAAGACCTCGAAGGCTGTAGACATAAGAGGCAGGGGGTATCTGTTCTTAATAGTTATGTCAGTCAATGTAGGGACGCAAAGAGCCATCCTTTTTATTCACAAAAAAGAAGCCCGCTCTTGCCGGAAAAGAAGCGGGATGAATAAAACCAGCTGCCAGAGAATCTGAGCCAGAGATATTTGTCCATGGCCAGAAGAGAAGACGTCTGCGAGGAGGAGAAGTGCTGGGAAGGAGATCAATAGCACAATCATACAATCGATGGAGAGGAAGAGAGTTGCAGAGAGAAAGAGATTGTGGAGAGAGCCAAAGATGACCATTGAACACCATTGGAACAGACGGAGAATTAAATAAATAAAATTCTAATTCTTCCCGATGGTTACCATAGGTAACCACACTCACCGGGCCAGTGATCTGAGTAACTTCCATAAGCTGATGTCCAGTATGAGAGTGAGCAGTGATAGGAGAGGAAAGGGAATGAACAGTGAGGCCATTTTGATGAGCCCAGTTGGAATCTACAAAATTCCCCTTCGCACCGGAATCAATAAGTGCACAACATTTAACAACTGATCCGTTCAGCAACACTGAAACAGGAAGAATAGTATGGGAACCAACAGATGAGGAGACTGAAGTAGCACCTGCCAGGACTCTCCTGTCTACCGGCGGGCGTTGGCTTTTACTGGACATGAGGCTGCGATGTGACCTTAGCCGCCACAATACAAACAGAGGCCCTTTGACAGTCTACGTTGCTTCTCTCCCCACCAGCATAGGTTCAGGGACAGGCATTTCAGAGAGTTGAGAAGCAGGAGAAGGAACAGACAATTCAGCCCGCGAGCAGCTGGTACTTCCCCGAAGTACGTCTCAGCTCCATGCGAGGATCCAAACGAATAGCGAGATCAAGGATGTCTAGCAGTTTCGGAGGGCCGCAGGCATGTATCTCATCCTTAACATCCTCCATCAATCCATCCAAAAAACGTGCCGCCAGTGCTGCTGGGTTCCACTCACTAGTGGCTGCAAGAGTCTTAAATTCAATGGCATAATCAGCAACTGATCTTTTGCCTTGACGCAAAGTGGCCAGTTGTCGAGTAGCCTCCTTTCTGAATACAGATCTGTCAAATACTTAAATCCCTGCCTTAAATAATTTAAAGCCCTCACAACAGGAAAAGTGGGAATCCCAAATGGCTGCCCCCCAGTCATGAGCTCGACCAGCCAGAAGAGAAATCACATAAGCCACTTTAGATCTATCAGAGGCATATGTCTGAGGTTGGAGTGAGAACAGCACTTCACACTGAATAAGAAAAGAGTGACAGTTATAGGCTCGCCAGTATAAACAGGTGGATTATTAATACATGGTTCGTGACTTGTTGGCTGTTGGGGCACTGCTTGCATTGTATTAGAGTCATCCGCCTGCAGATGGTGCAGTTGATCCGAAAGTTCCGTGAAGCTCGAGACCAGTAGATCCAAGGCAAGACAAGCGTGAGAAAGTTCTTCAGCCTGCCAGCCCTGTATAAAAGGACCCAAATGCAGTTAGATGCTTCTACAAAATGTAGTATAAATATTATATATATATATATATATATATATAGAGAGAGAGAGAGAGAGAGAGAGAGAGAGAGAGAGAGATAGATAGATAGATAGATAGATAGATAGATATCAATATGTATCTATATATATAGATATAGATACAGGGATTTCTTTAGTATGAACAGAGCTTTAGATCGTTTCCATCAACTTTGAATAAAGAAAAGGTTTATAAGTTTAAAGCCAGATTTTTGTTTATGTATGTGAAATTTATCTAGCAGGATCTAGGATCTTCTATTTATCTTGTGAAAACATGTGAAAGATAAGACATTGTTTAATAAATGAGATCTCTGATTGAAGTCCTTGAAAACTTTACTGTATCAATCCTGTATCTTTTTTTTTTATATACAATTCATGAAATTAGAATATATCTATATTTATAAATATTTGATGTTAGAATGTAGCAAATAAAAATAAGCTGTTGCATTTATGAGCACTGTCCAGCAGGTGGAGACAGTGATTTTAAAATGTGAGTATAACATCAGCTCTTGTTTCATTATAGAGCTTTTATTGAATGTTTTTACATTAGTTTCTTTTTGACCATTAAGATCTGAAAATTTTTAGCATAGAAAATGACATTGCAGTGGACCCTACAAGAATTATTGGCAACAGGAATTAAGAGTTAATTATATTAGCAACATTTAATATAAATAACTAGCATCTATTATGTAAATGCAGCAGCTTTGACATTGGTGTTGTTAATATTGAGTCAAGAGTCTCTATTAATCAAATGTTTATGAGTTTAGTCAATCTGAACTTGAAAAAATACTTTTTGGGTGTATTTGTTTGCATATATCTGACCCTTGACCACAAAATCAGTCATAAGGGTCAATCTTTTAAAATTGAGATACATCTATTTGACAATCTGCAATCTGAGGATGCAAAAAAATCTAAATATTGAGAAAACCACCTTTAAAGTTGTCCAAAAAAATGTTCTCAGCAATGCATATTACTAATCAGAATTTAAGTTTTGAAATATTTGCGGTAGGAAATGTACAAAATATCTTTACGGAACAAGATCTTTACTTAATATTTACTTAAAATGATTTTTAATATCAAAGAAAAATTGATCATTTTGACCCATACTATTGCTACAAAAATACCTGTGCTACTTAAGACTGGTTTTGTTCTCCAGGGTCACATATAAGCCTGATTGACTATATTTTCTTCTAAATATCAATTACTATTTTTTTCACAGCTTTTAATGCAAGTCTATTCTGATATTAATTTCTCTAGAACAAGATGTGCGTGTTGTTTTTCTATGCTGCTGATGCTGAAGTTTCCACCTGCAGTCAGTGTTGCTGTAATGAAGCGGTGCTCTTCGCGTCAAACACTGGATTCATCTGGATTCGAGAGAGAGAGAGAGTAAATGTCAGCACAAAACATGAAAACGTGTGCAGACTCACAGTACATAAGGAAATAATTTACGGGTGTTTGCCATGATCCGTAACCCTTCCTTTGACAAGGTGAAGCGTCATCAATCATGAGCTGAGAAACTCCCGCGTGGAGCCTAACCAACGATCGGAAAGTCTTCACTTTAGTTTTATTTATTTATTTATTTGTTTATTTTAAGCAGTTTGTTGATACCTATTCAAAACAATACACATATATAAAGCATTAAATCTACCATAAAATTCCGTAATGTTTCCATAAAATCAATGTGAATAATTTAAACATCAATCTGACTGAGCGGCAAAATAAGCTTTAACTCTACAAACTCCAAACTCAGCCCAGATCTTCAGACTGATCTCACTCCAGTTGCTATATCTTTTCTAACTGATCAGACTTACGGTTTTCCTAAAAATGCCAACACTATTCAATCTCCAGCTGTCAAAATTCAAATTTAAACTCCCGGAGTTCCCTTCTATGTAGGCCTACTATTTCTAATCCAAACTCATCTGTCTATCTAAATAATGCTAACAATATGCTAATCATGCTAGAATTGTGTTAGTAACTTGCTAATCATGCTTGAAACATGTTAGCAACATGCTAATCATGCTAGACACATGCTAGCAACTAACAAATTATTTTAAGTTGATTCAACAAATAGTTTTTATAGTGTGCAACAAATTGTGACACTCTGAAAAATCATTAATGTCATGCTTTTTAGAGCCACCAATTTATATATATATATATATATATATATATATATATATATATAATGCTGATTTTATTTTATGTATTAATTTTTTCAAGAAAGATGTTTTTCTTATTTTATTTTTATGACATATTCATTTATTTATTTTGGTTTCTGTATCATTTATAATTTCAACATGGGACACGCTTTTCAAAATCCCACTTTCAAATGGTTTTGTTAAAGAGTTTCGCGCATCGTTAAAATGAAACCAAAAGTAAAGCACGCACGCGCATTCAAAAGTATTTTTAATACCACACCTTTAGAGAGCAACTCCCCAATGCACACGAATTAGGCTACATAAAATATCTAGGCTGTTATTAGTATGTGGGCTATAATCAGTTGTGTAGTCGTGATAGCTCTGTATCTGTTATGAAGCAGACGGGACAACAAGGTAAGTGTTATACGAATGGTGATTTATTTACACAAGCAGCAGTGCCGGAGGTGGATAGTGAGTTCGTGAAGGAGAGCAAGACTTGAAGTGATGAATTCAGAGCTGGATGGTAACGTGAAGAGAGTAACAGGTCCTTTCCGTTTTAGGTGGCGAGACTGGAGGATTCCAAGAACGAAAGCCAGAGGGGCACAGAGAGTTCGTGGATCCGCCACCCTCCGCTGACGCGGAAGTCAGCTTACGGCCACACACCGCTAATGACTGGATACTGAGAAGACACAGAGGACTGGCGCTTGGAAGACTGGAACGAGACAGAGATAAGGTAAGTACAATGGGGTAAGTAATCTCGATAGTGATACTCGCCAAGAGACACTGGAAGTCCGCTTTCTCTGGAACGAGCCCGGACCATGAGTGGTGTGTGGAGAGTGGCTTTTGTAGAGAGGAGGATGATTGAGGACAGGTGTGCAGGTGATTGGATCCAGGTGACGGTGATCTGTGATGAGCTGAGTGAAGACTGACTGATACGTGACATATGGCCCCCCTCCCGGAACGGCGCGTCCTCGCGCCGAAATGGATACACCAGCGGAGGGAGGGTGGGGGTTCAGGAGGCGGGTGAGGAGCAGGTGACGCACTGGAGATGGACATATGATTTGGGACGTGAGGCCAGGGTGGAGTGGAAGGAGGAAGGAGCCAGAGTGCAGTCAGGAGTAGGAGGAGCCGGATGATGGTCCAGAGCCCAGCCAGGATGACACCCCAGGGCAGAGTCGAGGGAGGGAGGAGCCATGGTGGAGAACTGGCCCACGACACCCTGGGGACGAGCGACGGAGACG
>NC_133385.1:2222312-2240478 GCF_049309525.1 Garra rufa
ACGAGGGAGCCCGGTGGAGCTGGTGGGATGACGGGCCACGGTGGAGATGAGGGAGCCAGGAGCCAAGGCGGAGCCGAAGGGTCGGAGGACCGAGGTGGAGTCCAGGACTCGGAGGATGTAGGCAGGGACTGGGGAATGATCCGCCTTGGCGCAGCTGGAGCCTGGATGTCCCACGATGGCACCACACTCCTAGGTGGCGCAGCCTGAGGGTGAGCTGTGGGACAGACGGGTGGCAGCGGAGACAGGGCTGGAGGACTGGCTGGCTTGCGTGGAGGCGGGAGAGGGAGGCTGGGTGGGAACTTCGGAGATCTTGGAGCATTCGACGGAACCAGCGGAGATTCTGGACGGCGCTCTTGAGGAGCGGGCTCTGGACGGCTGGACGACCCCAGCGGAGATTCAGGAGGGCTGGCCGTCTCCAGCGGAGACACTGAAGGAGCTAGCTTTGGGCGAGCGGTCACTGGAGGGCGCTCTGGCGGCGCAGTCACTGGAGGGCGCTCTGGCGGCGCAGTCACTGGAGGGCGCTCTGGCGGCGCAGTCACTGGAGGGCGCTCTGGCGGCGCAGTCACTGGAGGGCGCTTTGGAAGGCTGGATGAGACTGGCGGAGATTCAGGACGGCTGGGCGGAACCAGCGAGGATTCAGGACGGCTGGGCGGAACCAGCGGAGATTCAGGACGGCTGGGCGGAACCAGCGAGGATTCAGGACGGCTGGGCGGAACCAGCGGGGATTCAGGACGGCTGGGCGGAACCAGCGGGGATTCAGGACGGCTGGGCGGAACCAGCGGGGATTCAGGACGGCTGGGCGGAACCAGCGGGGATTCAGGACGGCTGGGCGGAACCAGCGGGGATTCAGGAGGGTAGGACATTATTTCTCCAAACCAGTCAATTAAATCGGCTTCAAATATCTCCAGTAACTCCTCATAATATCCTCCACAACGCAGTCTCAGCTCACCCTCAGGGTTAGGAGTGTGGGCGGGGCTTTCCTCCAAGCCCTCGATCTCCACGAGTACTCCCACGGTGACGCTAGCCGGCTCACACACCTGGTCAGTCGCGACGTCCTCTGTCGCTTTAAATGCGGCAGATCTTTGCGCTGCGGCTGCGGCGGGCTCTGGCTGGTGCTCCGTGCTGTAGGGTGATAGCTGCTGGCTGGGCTCTGGATCGGGGTTGCACATGCTGCTTACTGTTCTTGGGTCCGGGCTTCTGTTATGAAGCAGACGGGACAACAAGGTAAGTGTTATACGAATGGTGATTTATTTACACAAGCAGCAGTGCCGGAGGTGGATAGTGAGTTCGTGAAGGAGAGCAAGACTTGAAGTGATGAATTCAGAGCTGGATGGTAACGTGAAGAGAGTAACAGGTCCTTTCCGTTTTAGGTGGCGAGACTGGAGGATTCCAAGAACGAAAGCCAGAGGGGCACAGAGAGTTCGTGGATCCGCCACCCTCCGCTGACGCGGAAGTCAGCTTACGGCCACACACCGCTAATGACTGGATACTGAGAAGACACAGAGGACTGGCGCTTGGAAGACTGGAACGAGACAGAGATAAGGTAAGTACAATGGGGTAAGTAATCTCGATAGTGATACTCGCCAAGAGACACTGGAAGTCCGCTTTCTCTGGAACGAGCCCGGACCATGAGTGGTGTGTGGAGAGTGGCTTTTGTAGAGAGGAGGATGATTGAGGACAGGTGTGCAGGTGATTGGATCCAGGTGACGGTGATCTGTGATGAGCTGAGTGAAGACTGACTGATACGTGACAGTATCATGCTTGAAACATTCGGTCTCTATTTGCACTTTGAATGTTAAAAGAGTAGTACCAGATTTATGGACCAGCAGAGCAATGGAACCACCATTAACCCCTTAACTGTTACTCCTATTTTTGAACAGAGACGTGAAAATGTAGAATTGAAACTAAAAATTTTATAATTCATGAACAAAAACATTTTGTAATATGATTTTGATGTACATTTTCCATGTTAATGCAATGTCTGATTTTAAATTAACTTTCTAAGGATGAATGTTGAAATTTTAAGTTTTCATCTGATATATGATTTCTTATGATTTCTAAAGTGTGATAAGGAAAAAGGCAACGAGGAAATCTGTTTGTGAAAAAGGTCAGAACCCCTGTTATGAAGTAGATTTTTGAGGTGCACTCTTGTCATAAATTAATTTATGATATCATAAATTATTTTCCTACATAATTTGTAACACAAAAAATGTCAAATATCTATTTAGGAGCCTTAGACCTTTCCAACGATATATATAGTTTGTCATGATTAGATTAGGATTTATTTGTAAAATGCTGAAGTAAACTTGGGCATCCCACAGAGTGGACGGTGACAGCCATAAAATGTTGATAGACTAGTGTTTCTAGCTAAGAATCTTTAAATCACTGTATGTTTGTTATTATTTTTCTTTATGTTTAATGGTGTTTTTTTTTCCTTTACATTATTTTTCATTACATTTCTTTCAATTTAAAGCAAACTTTATTATATTTAAAATTAAAAATATGTCTGTCTTTAAATGTTACTACGTGTGTGGATGTTCTCTGTGTTCCTGCCTGTTCAACCTGAAGATTTATATTAAATATAGTTGTTTGTTTATACCTCGTCTCTCGTCTCGTCCGTCCAGCACCTAACCATAACAGAAAAGACCAATCTACACCAGTTTAACCCGGCGTTTCTCCCCTGCATTTATTTTTTTCGTCCTTTTTCTCAGTGTTTTTTTTTTTTTTTACAGTTTTTTCTATGGACCCTACCGTTCTCCTCATCCTCAGGCAGGGAGAACGCTCTCTTGAGGACCACACCCGTGACTATCTCCTCCTGGCGGAACATTCCCACTCCCCGGAAAGCAGCCTCTGCAAGTTCTACTACATTGGACTCAATACCACCACCAAGGCGCTGCTATCTGGGGAGGGTCCTCAAGAGAGCCTGCCGGAGTACATCGAGTGGGTGCTCCTGTGGATCATCCTGGACCATCGACATCCTCGAGGAGGACGTCAGCCCCACTCAAGACCCAGAGCCCAGCCAACCATCACCCCGACAAGCAGAGTTTGAGCCGTAGATGTAGAGCCAGAGCCACGAGCGACAGAGCCAGAGCCTGACATACCTGACCAGGTGCGAGAGCCGGCTACGGATACCGCGACGGTGGAGTGCTGCATGGAGCAAGAGAGGGCTATGGAGAGCCCTGCCCACTGCACCACCACTGGGGGTGAGCTTGAGCAACACTCTGGGGACTTAATAGACTTTTTCACTGAACCACTTGCCTGCCTGAACTTCCCATCCACCTGCCCTCTTCTGTCTATGTCGGCACCTGCCTGGTCACCACTGGTTCTGCCCAGCCTTCCAGAATCCCCGCTGTCATCTGACAGTCCCCTTGCTCACCCTCAGCCCCCCACCTGTACAGTGGGCTCGCCACAGGTCTGCCAGTTTCCACCGATGTTATGGCTGGAGGATCCCTCAGCTCCGCCTCCAGCCTCAGAGTCCAGAACTCTGCCTTGGCCCTCCAGCCCTGCGGCTCCACCACGGCTCTCAGCGCCCTCATCTCCATCGTCGCCCGTCGGTCCACCAACTCCACCGGGCTCCCTCGTCTTTCCGGCTCCGCCCTGGTCAGTCGTCACCCCTCCGTCACCTCAGGACTCCTCGCTCCCTCAGGCACAGCCTCCATCCTCTGTCGCTCCGGCTCTGCCACGAACCTCCGGATCTCCGCCTCAGCTGCCAGAGCCTCGGGCTCCGCCTTGGCCCTCCGGATCCTCGGTGTTACCCAGGATCTTCGCCTCTCCATCTCCGCCTCAGGCTCCTCTGCCAGCTGCTCCGCCTCTGTCGGTCGGCCCCCTGGAGTCGTCAACCCTTCCTCAACCATGGCTTCTCCCTCCGTCGGCTCCACCGTGGGTCTTAATGGCTGCGGCCTGGGTCTCGCTCAGTACCTCCTGCTTCGGGTCCCTCCTGTTTCTTCCCTGGCTCCTCCCACCATCGTCACCTCCCTGGACTGACTTAGTTTAGCCCTCGTTTGTCCTGATCCCCTTCACCTGCCTTCAGCCATCAGTTTCCCTATACAAGTATGTCTTCGTTATGAGTTCATTGTCGGTCTTTAAATGTTAAATGTTAGTATGTGTGTAAAATAAACCTGAAGATTTATTTTAAATATAGTTATTTGTTTATACCTCGTCTCTTCTCCGTCCAGCACCTAACCATAACAGTATAATGTTACAAAAGCTTTTTTATTTCAAATAAATACTGATCTTTGGATCTTTCTATTCATTAAAGAATCTTGAAAAAATGTACTTAACGTTTTAAATATTGATAATAACAATCATAATAATCATAAATGTTTCTTGAGCAGCAAATCAGAATATTAGAATGATTTCTGAAGGATCAAGTGACACTGAAGACTGCAGTAATGATGCTGAAAATTCAGCTTTGAAATCACAAGAATAAATTACATTTTAAAATATATTCAAACAGAAAGCAGTTATTTTAAACCGAGGTCTGCAATGTGATTTCATTTAGACTGTGTCTTGGCTTTTTCAAAATTTTTCCTCAGTTTTAAATCTTTTTAAGAATAAAACAATCACAAAGCAGTGAAACTCCCAAAAGCAAACTCCTCTGAGTCTTTGTTTGATTATCCGCTGTTGTTTTCAAGGGCCACATTCGGCTGTGGACAGACTCAAATTGAATTATGTGAATATTTGTTCAGCTCGCTGACGATAAGGTCGACACGTTGATTCTGTCCATCCCTCCTTCCTGTCCAGTCTCTGAGTTTAATTTCCTGAGCACATGATACGCCTCTCACGCGCATGGAGTCCAGCCAGACGCTCAGAGGTGTCCGATCAGGACCAAACGTCTGTGGAAGTGACGTCACCTTTAATGCAAACAACTCACAATAGTTTGAACTCTTCATGTTGTGCCTGAAAACACCTCTTACCCTGGTCAAATCAGGTGATTATCATCTGCAATGGGTCTAATAGACATTTAGAAGATATCTTTAAGATGTTTATGATTTAGAATGAATGTAAAACTGACATCTTAAAGACGTTTATCAGATATTTGTACACAGCAGATGCTTTCTAGATTAAGTCACATGGACTATTTTAACAATGTCCTTAAACGTTTCAGGTGCATTGCTGTCTATGCAGGGTCAGAAAGTTTCCAGATTTCATCAAAAATATCTTAATTTGTGTTCTGAAAATGAAGGTGTTACAGGTTTGGAACGACATGAGGGTGAGTAATTGATAGAATTTTCATTATTGAGTGAACTATCCCTTTGAGATTTAAATTTATTACTTTTTTTGTTGACCTTTTTTCTTTAATTTCTCTGTGTTGTACTTTAATAGCTAACCATTTTTGGCTCCAAAGTTTCGCTATAAGGGCTTCATGATTTGCGATATGTGTCCGTAGTTTCAGTGAAATAAAATGATTCGCGATATGCTCATATTATTTCGTTAAACCTTATGACACATATCGCAAATCATGAAACCCTTTGCAGCCTGTATAGCAAATCATTTCATTCAAATCAGAGCTTCGAAGCAGGTTTAGACTGACACTTTACAGTATAGCTCTGAAGTCCCGATCTAAATCAAATGATTCACAATTCGAATGATTTGCAAACCTGCACCGAAGCTCTGATTTATATCAAATTATTTGCGAACCGGCTCAGAAGTTTTAATGTAAATCAAGTGAATCGTGAATTTGCTCTGAAGTCCCGAACTGAACCAAATGATTCGTGGACCCACTCAGAAGTCCTGAAATGAATCAAATGATTCATGATACGTACTTTGAAGTCCCAAACTGAACCAAATTATTTACAAACACATTCTGAAGTCCCAGTCTGAATCAAATTATTTACAATATGCGCTTTGAAGTCCCGAACTGAACCAAATGATTTGCGATTCTTGTTTGAAGTCCCGAACTGAACCAAATTATTTATGAACTCATTCTAAAGTCCCGAACTGAACCAAATTATTCACAAACCCACTGATCAGAAGTCCCCGAAAGAACCAAATGATTTGCAAACCTGCTTCGAAGTTTTGATGTAAATCAAATGATTCGCAAACTAGCTCTGAAGTCCCGATCTAAAACAAATAGTTTGCAATTCTTGCTCTGAAGTTTCAATCTAAGTAGAATGATTCGCGAACCTGCTCAGAAGTTTTGAAGTAAATCAAAATAATCGCAAACTCGCTCTGAAGTCCCGATCTGAATCAAATTATTCACAATATGTGCTTTGAAGTCCCGAACTGAAACAAATGATTTGCAGACCCACTCAGAAGTCTCAAACTGAACAAAATGATTTGCAGTATGCACTTTGAAGTCCCAATCTAAATCAAATGATTCGCAATACACGCTCTGAAGTCCTGATCTAATGAAATGATTTGCGATTCACGTTCCGAAGATTCAATCAAATGGTTTGCGACACATACTTCAAAGTTCTGATTTTAATCAAAAGATTTGTGAACCTGCTCTGAAGTTTCGATGTAAATCAAATGATTCGTGAACTCGCTACCCAGGAAGCCAAAAAAAATCTGGCCCATGCAGTAACGGCCCAAATCCGGCAAGCCGAAGAAATGACTCACCCCAGATGCGGTTGTCGAATTTCTTGTGAATTCCGGGAATGAATGAATCAAAGATTTGTGATACGCGATTCAATTGGAGTGCTTTGAAACAGTGAATCATTTGGCGTTTCAAAAAGCTATGTTTGACAAATTACTGCATGCTTTTTAAAATCATTACAAGCAAGGATGAAATTCAAAACTGTATGGCTCCTTTGAAAGTTTTTTATTTTTTATTTTTTTTTTTTTTTTTTGCTAGTGAATCGCTTGAACTGATTTATAAGTCATTAGTTTGAGTTTAAATCAATCGGAGCGGTTCTAACCTAATGACTCAATTGAATCAGATATCTGTTCCTCCGTTTATCACTCCTTCAGCCATGTTTACTCAACACTGTCAGTGCTACCACTGGCTTAGCTCTCTAGTTTTGTGTGATTAACTGAAATAAACAAAACATTATTTGGATTACAAATAAAATATCTATTTTCCATTCCAAAGATAACATCCAGCGGAAATCTACAACTATTCAGGTAAGGTATGCGATTTACTGCGAAAAACAGTAACGAGCCTCAGCTCAAAATTAATGTTAAAGTGGAAACATTGTGCATTATGATAGAGTTTGTAGCCTAGTTCACTACTTTAAATAGTTTGAAAACTGCAGTTCAGTTGGTGGCAGTTCAATAGGAAATCATTTGAAAGCATCCAGTCATCTTACATTTATCAGTATATATTGCAATAATATTTGAGAATTTCTAGAAGTTTTTTAGAAGTGCAACTTAAAAAAAATCTTGGTAGTTAATTATGTTTGATGTGTCTCTGCTCAGAAGGGTATTATGGGTAAAACACACAGGCAAAATTTACAAAACCAGAGTCTGCAGGTCTGATGTATCCTGATGTTTTAAACTCTCCGTTCTCAGATCTGACAGACGAATGAGCTGATGTGCATTAATGTGCAAAAGACATAAACCTGAGCATGAATATTTACTCAGCCTGGATCATTTATTTGAACTTTCCTAAACATAACACACGTCCAGATCTGTGGCAGCTTTAAACACTCTGAACTGATCTTCATCAGTGCCATCGTCTTAAAAGCATCATAGATCGTCCAGAACCTTCCTCCTACTCACACTCCACATATTTAACTGCAGGAGTTTGAATAAGAAAGAACAAATCCTTGGGCTATCAAGACAAACTGGTGTTTTGGACCAGAGGAGCTTCACCCACACGTCTGGATTCAGGCCTGTGGAGAAGCTGAGCTGAAGCCCTACAAAAGATGACACGGTTTTGTTTAGTTTGAGCCATTATATGTCCGTCACACAGCGTTAGACGGGAACATCGGCCGCTTTCATGTTGGGATTAACTGCTGCCCAGAGCTAGTAAGAGACTGTTGCCTCAGCTAATCCATTTGTCTCTTTAACGGCCTCTAGCAAGTGAGCAAATCTGAACAGGAAAAAGTATGCTGACACTCAACGAATCGAGACAAGAACCATGATTGTACCAGATCAACGTTATCATGGAAAAGTAAGTGATCACTTATGCATTTTTGGTGGTTGCTAGGGAGTTGCTATGGTGTCCTAGGTGGTTGCTATGGAGTTGCTATGCGGTTGAGTTGCTGGGGTGTTCTTGGGGGCTGCTAGGATATTTTGGGTGGTTGCTAGGGAGTTGCTAATGCAGTTTCTGTGATGTTTTAGATGGTTGCTAATGTATTTGGGGTGTTCTAGGTGCAATAACCTAGGTGGTTGCTGTGCAGTTGCTATGGTGTCTTATGTGTTTGCTATGGTATTTAGAGTGGTTGCTAGGGATTTGCTATGTTCTGGGCGGTTGTTAGGGTGTTTCTGTGCAGTGGGTATGGAGTTCTAGATGCTTTATAGGATAATTTAGGTGGTTGTTAGGGAGTTGCAATGCAGTTGCTATAGTGTTCTTGGTGGCTGGTGGGGTATTTGCATGGTTGTTGGGGAGTTGCTATGTAGTTGCATTGGTATCCTAGGAGGTTGATAGGGTATTTTTGGTGGTATTTGGGGAGCTGCTATGCAGCTGCATTGGTAAGGTGTTCTGGGTGGTTGCTAGGGAGTTGCTATGTAGTTTTTATGGTGTCCAAGGTGTTTGCTATGGTATTTGGGGTGGTTGCTAGGGAGTTTCTGTGGTGTCCTAGGCGTTTGCTACGGTATTTGGGGTGGTTGCTAGGGAGTTCCTATGCAGTTGCATTACTTACGTGTTCTGGGTCATTCCTAGGGAGTTGATATGCAATTGCTATAGTGTCCTAAATGTTTGCTATGGTATTTAGGGTGGCTGCTCGGGAGTTTATATGTAGTCGCTATGGTGTCCTGGGTGTTTGCTAAGGTGTTCTGGGTAGTTGTTTGGGAGTTTCTATGGTCTCCTAGGTGTTTGCTATGAGATTTGGGGTGGTTGCTAGGGAGTTGCTATGCAGTTGCATTGCGGAGGTGTTCTGAGTGGTTGCTAGGGAGTTGCAATCAGTTACTATAGAGTTCTAGATGCTTTCTAGATGCTTAATAGGATAATTTAAGTGGTTGTTAGAGAGTTGTTATGCAGTTGCTGTAGTGTTCTAGGTGGTAGCTGGGGTATTTTGGGTGGCTGTTAGGGGGTTTATATGCAGTTGTGTTGCTATGGAGTTCTATGGGGTTGTTAGAGAGTTGCTATGCAGTTGCTATAGTGTCCTAGGTGTTTGCTATTGAATTTGGGTTGGTTGCTATGCAGTTGCATTGCAAAGATATTTTGTGTGGTTGCTAGGGAGTTGTTATTGAGTTGTTATGGTGTTCTAGATGCTTTATAGGATAATTTAGATGGCTATTAGGGAGTTGATATAGTGTTCTATGTGGTTGATGGGGTATTTTGAGTGATTGTTGCGGAGTTGCTATGGAGTTGCGTTGTTAAGGTGCTCTGGGTGGTTGCTAGGGAGTTGCCATGGTATCCTAGGTGTTTGCTACTGTATTTGGGGTGATTACTATGCAGGTACATTGCTACTGTGTTTTGTGTGGTTGCTATGCAGTTGCTATGGTGTTCTAGGTGCTTTATAGGATCATTTAGATGGATGTTAGGGAGTTGCTATAGTGTTCTAGGTGATTGATGGGGTATTTTGAGTGGTAGTTGGGGAGTTTCTATGCAGTTGCATTGCTAAGGTGTTCTGGGTGGTTGCTAGGGAGTTGCCATGATGTTGCTATGGTGTTCTATGTGTTTACTACAGTATTTGAAGTGGTTACAAGGGAGTTGCTATGGCATTTTTAGGGGCTTTCTAGGATATTTTGGTGGTTGTTAGGGAGTTGTAATACTGTGATGATCTAGGTCAGGGGTGGGGAACCCTGATCCTTGAGGGCCGGTGTCCCTGCAGAGTTTAGCTCCAACCCTAATCAAGAACAAGCTAATCAAGGTCTTCAGGATACACCGGCCCTCGAGAATCAATTTTCCCACCCCTGATCTAGGTGGTTGTTAGGGAGTTGCTCTACAGCTGCTATGGTATTCTAGGTGGTTCCTGGGCTATTTTGGATGGTTGCTATGCAATTACTTAGGTGTTTTAGCCTTTGTATTCCACTCTAGTGTGGTGTTATAGGTTTAATCATGTCTCTAACCCAAAATGAACACTATAGAATTACAATGTGAATGGATTAGAGTTTTGCAGATACAGTGTTTTTTTCTAACATTTAAAGTCATAGAAGTCCTTGAATCAGATCAAAGTGAGCAGCTAAATAACAGCGCTCATGTGAGGATGGAAAGTGCTGACACAGATGTTTATGAGCACCTTTGAGTCTTAAACTCCATATAAGCAGTGCACGAGGCCTGCGAACAATGGTGTGTTGTTTTTACGTTCTGATGTGCGATGTTTGTGATTGAAGAGCAGCTGTTTGGCCGTTTTCGCCTGAAGCAGTTCTGAGCGAACAGATTATTTTAACAGGATGAGATACAGATGTGAGCATTGAAATTCACATCTAAAAAACTGAGCAAATTATATGTTGAGGAATGATGCTCTAAAAAAAAATGCTTAAGCGCAAAAATGCATTTTTCATTTTGCTTAGCAATCAAATCACATTAATTAGTGAAATCTGTATTTTGTATGGGTTGCAATTAATGACCAAACTGCGTTTTTGTTTTTGTTCAGGGGCATTTTATGAGCAAATCATTTTGGTGGTTTGCTGTTATTGTTGTTTGACTGGCATCACTTGAGACAATAGAAAGTGTTGAATCAGAAAGCAGGCTCAGAGCTCATTTACTGACCGCATGGCTCTTTTCACGCTCAAAGAGACGCAGCGGGGTCAGAGAGTGTGTGAAAGACTTCCAATGCCAGGCCACATTAGTGCCACCTGCTGCCCTCTTCATGCCAGCCGTGCCAGGGATTAAATGGCATTACGGCCGCTTTCACGCTTTAACACTACAGCAACAAACCTTTTATGAATATGTGTTGAACCTTCCTTGAAAGTTTGTTTTTTTAAAGTCTTTTTTATATATATATTTTTACGAATGTTCTTTTGAGCTTTCAAATTTTCAAATGTTGTTTTGAAATGTAGAACTTTCTTTTAAACTTTCAAATTCTCATAAATTGTTTTAAAAAGACATTTTGAACTTTCAAACAGTTTGAAATATAGAACTTTTGAACTTTGAACATGAACATTGTTTTTGAATTTGAATTTTTCAAACATTGTTTTGAAATATAGAACTTCATTTTTGCAGACTTTTATATTTTCTAATGGTTTACTAATGTCTGAACATTTTTGTTTTGAAATATAGAACTTTCTTTTAAACGGCTTTTTTCTTAATTTAGCTCATTTATTTGAACTTTCAAAAAAAATTAAACATCGTTTTGAAATGTAAAACTGTTTGTAATTTATTTATTAATTTTTTTTTTGAAAATTGAATTTACCCTTTTCAATTTTTTTTAATGTATAATGTTCATTTGAACTTATTCTATGACTATAGAACTTTTTTGTGGGTGTTCATATTTTTGAATGTTGTTTTGAAATTTAGAACTTTTTATTTTGAGTTGTAAAAATTGAGAACTTTTCTTTTTTTGAATTTTCCTTTGAACCTTTACATTTTAAAATATAGTAGTCAATATTTGAAGTGAATCCGTGTACTAAAACTGAACAGAATACCAGTTGTCTTAGGACAACTTTGATTAATACATTTTTTGATCCATTTCAAATGTTGACTACTATATTTTGAAATGTAGACCTTTTTATTTTGAATTGTAAAAACTGAGAACTTTTAAATGTTGTTTTGACATGCAGAACTTTCAAACATTTTGAAATTAATTTTTTGTTTGTTTGTTTGTTTGTTTGTTTTTTTAACTTTCAAATGTTTTGATATTTACAACTTTTTTTAATTTAGAACTTTCTTTGGAACCCTTACATTTTAAAACATTTTGAAATGTAGATTTGATTTTTTGGGGGGGGGGGGGGGGGGTTGAAAAAAATGTATATATATTTTTAAGTTTAGTGCTTTCATTTGAACTTTCAAACCTTTAAACATTGTTTTGAAATATAAAACTTTTTTTTTTACTTTTACGTTTTAATTGTTTTTTAATTATAGAATGTTCTTTTGAACTTTAAATCTGCACACATTTTAAAATGTAGAACTTTCTTTTTCTTTTTCTTTTTTAGAACTTTCCTTTGAACCTTCACATTTTTAAATATAGTAGTCAACATTTGAAGTAGATCTCAACATTTAATCAAATACTAAAACTGAAAAGAAGACCCGTTCTTGTTTTAGGACAACTTTGATTAATTTTTGATTCAATTCTGTTTTTAAATGTAAAACTGTCCTCTGACCGTTTTAATTTCATAGTTTTTTTTTTTTTTTTTTAATTTTCAAACATTTTGAAATGTAGATCTCTCTTTTTGGACTTCTACATTTTCGAGTGATGTTTTGAAATGCATGCAATTGTTTCACTAGCTCTGCTGGGTTACATATTAATACTATTTTCCTCTATGTGAGCTAATGAAATCTGCACGGAATATGATTATGAAAGATTTATTAAAATACTGTTTTACATGTAGTATAGCATGTCCAAATGTACTTAATGTACTTAACTACCCACACACATGTGCATGATAACCCAGAGTTTCCAGTGCAAGCATTAATAATGCATGTGATCCGTGACCCTGCAGGCTGTGCTCCAGTGATCCGCAGATGGAGGCGAGTGAGCCGCTCACTCAGAGTTTAATCCCTGGCCTCTCTTCTGTCGCTGGAGTGACCCGCGGGTGTCGAGGATCCCTGATATGCCCCCCGCTGGTGTCATCGCTCCGGTGCGGGAGTCGGAAGCAGATTCTGACCTCTGTAAACATCTGAGCAGATCATGAATATGTGTGATAGAAATTTATCCTTCCAATATTTCATTTATTTACCTTAATGTTTTTTTAATTGTTTGTAATTTTATATTGATAAACATGGATTTGCACAATTAACTCTTACATTTTTTTTTTTTACAAAAAATTATTTATTTATTTTGTAATTACTGATTTATTAAAAGCAGCAGATGCCTGGATACAAATTAAAAATACATTATTTTGCTAAACTTTATTTAAAAAAAGAAAAAAAAATGTAAAATTTATATTTTGTTAACATCATTTTATATTATATAATAATATTTTTTATTTATAATAATTTTTAAATTTATTTATTATTAAAAAAACTGCCAGACAAAATAAAATCATTGGCCACTTTGTATTATTATTGTTTTAATATTATTATTTATTTTGTTGTCATTTGCTTCTTTTAAACGTTGTTTTGACAATTAAACTTTCAACCTAAAAAACATTGTTTTTAAATTTAAAAAAATTATTTTGAACTTTTGAAATGTTCAAATTTGTGAAATATAGAACGTTCTTATGAACTTTCAAATTTGCAAAAGTTTTGAAATATAGAACTTTCTTTTTGTAGACTTCTTTTGAACCTTTGAGTTTTAAAACATTTTTAAAATGCATATCTTTATTTTTGGGAGATATTCACATTTTTTATGCTGTTTTGAAACTTAGAGCTTTCTTTTGACCTTTAATTTTTTAAAATGTTTTGAAAATGTGGAACTAACTTTTGAACATTTACAGTTTCAAATTTGTAAAATATAGACTGTTCTTTTGAACTTCCAAATTTGCAAATGTTTTGAAATATAGATTTTGTTGTAGACCTTCACATTTTCTAACGTTGTTTTGAAATGTCTGAACGTTTTTTTTACTTTATTTAGAACTTTCCTTAGCAATTTATGATATATTAATGCAGAACAGAACATTTTAATTCGCAAACATGTCTGTGTTTGTACAAATCTCTGCACGATTATTTAACCCTGAATTACACTGACTTACAGTTTTTTCCAATTGCTAACACACTAAAATGACATGCACAGCACAATTATTTAAACTGACACACAGAGAGCAAAACTTCTTCTCAAGTCTCCAAAAGTCTAAACACATTTTCTGCTTTACACACATTTTGCAATTCAAAATGACACTTTTTAAATGCACTGAAAACAGTTCTCTGCATAAGACACAACAATCTGACATAAAGTCACATGCTTGCCGTTTCAAAACACTGCTATTCAAAATGACACTGCATGAGCTAATTGGCCAATTACATGTGCCACCTGGCCAAACACCTCAATGGTTAATTGTGAACACTTCAATCAGGATGTAAGCACTATAAAAAGACCACAGGTGAGAACCTTTTTTTTTTTTTTAACTGAATATGTTTTTTCTGAAATTTTATTTTTCAGAAATAAAATGTTTTTTGTAAGAATATTTTTGTTCAGTCCCATGTAAATATATCTGCTGTGCATATGTTGCACTGACTTGTTTACTGTAGTGAAAAAAAAAAAAAAAAAATGTTGCAACAGGATGTGTGTGTATCTGCATATTTCTGTGCATGTGAACAATCTGATACATATTTTAGTATTATGGCAAAGCATACTAAAGATGGGGGTGCTTTTCATTATGCCCAAGAGTGTGTAGTTGGTTAGGCAAAAATCTGGTAATATGAATGAAGTGTGTGCCATTTCATGCAAAAGTTTGATTTTGATAATGCTATGTGTAGTTTCGGTTGCAGTGCTTCATTTTACAGGATATATGAGGTATTTTGCAGTTTGGGTGTGTGGTTTTGTGAATTGTGTTAAGTATTTTGATAAAACCAGACCAGTTTGAAAAATTGTGTGTTAGCAATTGGAAAAAACTGTAAATTGAAAGGCATTTGTTTGTGGTTAGTAAGATACATGCATACAATATATGCAATACATGGATAATTGTGCTTGAATCTATTAATCCTCGAGTCTAAAATCACTCCATAGAAATTAGTCATTTAGATTAATCGATAAATTAGTTGATAGATTAATCGATATAAAAATAGTCATTAGCGGCAGCTAAGTTAGTCTGAGTCAGAGCAGTAGAAATATATCTGGATTTCTTGACATTGACTTTACCTGTGTGTGTTTTCATGTGTTTTACTGTTTAAATATTAACCTATAATGTGTGTGTGTGTGTGTGTGTGTGTGTGTGTGTGTGTGTGTGTGTGTGTGTGTGTGTGTGTGTGTGTGTGTCTTTATCTGCCTGTACAGCCCTCGTGTTGCAGTGTTGGTTCTCCACATGCCACAGGAAATAACACTCGTCTGTTTCAGGTGTTTTTCTCACCCTGCTTTCCTGAACGTCAGTAGTGTGTGTGTGTGTGTGTGTGTGTGTGTGTGTGTGTGTGTGTGTGTGTGTGTGTGTGTGTGTGTGTGTGTGTGTGTGTGTGTGTGTGTGTGTGTGTGTGTGTGTGTGTGTGTGTGTGTGTGTGTGTGTGTGTGTGTACCTGGTATTCATCACGTTGTGGGGACCAAATGTCCCCACAAGGATAGGAATACCAGTAGATTTTGACCTTGTGGGGACATTTCTCAGGTCCCCATGAGGAAACAGGCTTATAAATCATGCACAATGAGTTTTTTTGATGAAGTAAAAGTGTGCACAATCTCCTGTGAGGGCTAGGTTTAGGTGTAGGGTAGGTGTAGGGCCATAGAAAGTACGGTTTGTACAGTATAAAAACCATTACGCCTATGGAAAGTCCCCATAAAACATGTAAACCCAACGTGTGTGTGTGTGTGTGTGTGTGTGTGTGTGTGTGTGTGTGTGTGTGTGTGTGTGTGTGTGTGTGTGTGTGTGTGTGTGTGTGTGTGTGTGTTCTTACAGCCTCTGTTCAATATTGGAAACACCATTTGTGTCCGTATGTACCCTGCCACTCAAAAGTTTGGGATCAGTACGATTTTTTATGTTTTTTTTTTTGTTTGTCTTTTTTGTCTCTTTTGCTTATCAAAGTTCCATTTAAAATACTGAAAAAAGTAATGTTATAAAGTATCATTTCAATTTAAAATAATATATTTTTTATTTTAATATACTTTAAACTATAATTTATTCATTAGCCATTACTCCAGTCTTCAGATCCTTCAGAAATCATTCTAATAAGCTGATTTATTACTTTTATTATCAGTGTTGGAAACACTTGTGCTGCTTAACATTTTTTGGGAACCTGTGATACTTTTTCAGGATTCTTTAATGAATAAAACGTTTAAAAGAACAGCATTTATTCCAAATAGAAATATTTTCTAACAAGTCTTAACTATCACTTTTTATCAATTTAACAAAAAAAAAAAGAAAGAAAAAAATACTGATTGTTACAAAAGTCTTTTATTTTAAATGAAAGCTGTTGTTTAAAACGTTTTATTCATCAAAGAATCCTGAAAAAGTATCACAGGTTCCAAAACAATATTAAGCAGCACAGCTGTGTCCAACACTGACAATAAATCAGCATCTCAGACTGATTTCTGAATCATGATTCATGTGACACTGAAAGCTGTAAAAGATTATGAAAATTCAGCTTTGATCGCAGGAATAAATTATATTTTAAAGTATATTAAAATAGAAAACCACTATTTTAAATTGCATTAACATTTCACAATATTACAGTTTTCGTCTGTATTTTTAATCAAATAAACAGCCTTGATCAGCAGAAAAGTCTCCTTTAAAAAGCATTAAAAATCTTACTGATACCAAACTTTGAGCGGCACTGTATAAACAAATTATTTCTGTATATATGCATATACAGATCATAATCATATGGCAGAATTAAGCACATTGGGATTAATCTCATGGTTAGTTTGTGAGCGCATGCTGGAACCCATCTGCCGTCTGCAGTGATGTTTCTGATGCTCCGTCGCCGTCTGTCAGTCGCTCATAATAACAATAAACACTTAATATATTTTAATATTTTCAAATACATACTATATAAATATTTAGTATTTAAAAAAATATATATATAAAAAAATAAACTTGTATATTAAAAATTAATTGGAATATATATATATATATATATATATATGCAAAAAAAGGCAAGTCTGTTTTTCAAAAATCATGTTTTTATTATGTTATCATGTTTTTGATTTGTGTTTTATTGTACTAATTAGCTGTATTTTTTAGTTATTTGTACTTAATCAAAATAACCCAACTGCAGTTTGACTGAGTTTAATTGAAATGCACAATAAAAAAAAAAACATGATTTTTGAAAATTGTTAAAAACAGAATTATCTGTATATATATGTATGAGTATATTTTTTCTGCATTGCTCGTTGATTAAGTTTCTCAGGAAAAGATATATATATATATATATATATATATATATATATATTTTACATAATTTTATACTGTATATTAATGCTAATATTTTTCCGTATTTTTCTCAATGACTGAAAAAGTACTTAAAACAAGAGTATAAATGAAACACTAACAGATGATGTGTGTTTTTTCATTAGGACACATGGAGATGCTTCATTCTCAACATCCTGCTCAACAAGCCTCCATTCTGATATGAAACGACGTCCATCGTCACGTTTACCGTGGTAAAGTTTTTATGTACATTTTTCACTAAGAACTGCAGTAAAGAAGTGACTTGGTTTATGACTTTCCTTATGCAAGTGCATGATCCAAACACACTGTACTGATAAATACAGCCCTGAGTCACTGATGTGATCAATTTCAACCCAATCTAAACCATATTGGTCTCGCGACGGACAGAATATGAGTCTAACGAGAGCCAGGTTAATGATTTCCCCCGCAGATATGAGCATATGCTCTCGCTTTTGCATTAAACATTTCCAGGAGTCAGCGCTGAAATATGTCACATGAGTGTAATCCGGCCGTGTTTTATGATGGCAGGTTATAGAGGCTGAAATTAATTGACTGGCTTCGTTGTTTGTCTTCTGATGGAGCTAATTATGTTTCTTTGGGAGAGTCTGACACCACAAACTACTTCTCCAGGAGAACAACTAAAACAGAGCTCAATTATGTATGCAAGAAACTAAAGTTTAAGTTTTTAATTACATATTGTGTATATTGTAATCAATATTTATACAATACACTACCAGTCAAAAGTTTTTGAATGGTAAGATTTGACCTGCATTTATTTGATCAAAAAAAAACAGCAAAAAAACTGTAAAATTGTGAAATATTTTTTATTACTTGTTGAAATAGAGTATACATTTTTCATATATTTTATTAATTAATATTTATTTAATATTTTCCAAAATATTTTATAGTAATATATAATTGATTTATTTTTTCAGCAGTATTCTCTTAGTGTAAAAAGTTCATAAAATAAAATGAACTTTTATAT
>NC_133385.1:2240978-2271461 GCF_049309525.1 Garra rufa
AATCCAGCCACATATTGGTTTAGAGCTGTTTTGGACTGTTTTCACTGGACTCATATTTAATTCAAAACGTCTTAATGATAGTTTTGTTTCAGCTTTTGTCTTCTCAAGATGTTAACTGATGGACTTGAGTGGTTGTGGATTATTGTGATGTTTTTATCAGCTGTTTGGACTCTCATTCTGACGGCACCCATTCACATCCATTGGTGAGCAAGTGATACAATGCTACATTTCTCCAAATCTGACGAAGAAAGAAACTCATCTACATCTCAGATGACCTGAAAGTGAGGTTTTGTGTGTGTCTTTAAGATAGTTTATTACAGAAAAGTCTGTATGTCTTTGATAATGACGGATGATTCATGGCACGCAGGGAACGCCAGCGAGAATTAGCTCTTTGATTCTCGTGTCTCAGGTTCCCACAGGAAGTCAGCGAGTCGCGAGGGTGGCCCGGGTGAAACGGGTCTGGGTGGTTCTCTATAAAAAGCAAAGTCAGATCAGTTCCACCAAACAGATTTTATCTCGTGGCAACACTTAGCAAGTCCTCGTCGAGCTATTTTCTGTCGTCTCCTGAGGCGCATTCCGGCGGCAGAGGCGCGATAACTGTTCCCGCTTTAAGCTACAGGAATAGCGGCTCAGGCACGCAGCAAACAAACACTCATCTCCATCTGAGAGTAAACCAGTCAACCACTCCCTGCTGGAGAAAACAGCCTGAACCAGACTAACCTGAGGTGCTGGACTTAGCTGGTTTGAGCTGGTCCTCCAAAATAGCTCTAAATATCAAAATATCATAAGTCAAGCACAGAAATTAAGCCATTCAAGTGCTTAAAATGTGGCTTATATAATCACATTAAATAAAATAAAGAAATAAAACATATAAATATAAATAAAACAAAATATAAATGAACACCTGTTAGTTCTATGTAAATTGTTATCATTATTAATGAATATTTTTATTATTATTGCAATGTTTTTAAAATATTTGTTTTATTGTTTTATTATTATTATTTATTTCTGTTTTGCTTATTTGTTTATTTTTCGCTTGTGTTATTACTATTAGTGCAGAGTTTTTTTTTTATTATTTTTTGTTTTTTTATATTTATAACTTAATTTAAGCATAATAATAAATGTTTTAAAACACTGCAATAATAATAATAATACACTAAAAAAACTAAAAAACATAAAAATAAACTAAACAGAAATAGAATAGAAAATATAAATAATAAATAAAACAATAAAATTAATGTTTTAAAAACTGTGCAATAACAATAACAATTTACATAGTACTAACAGGTGTTTGTTTATATATCAGCTTTTATTTTACGACTTAAAATGTGAGTAAAATAAAATTTTATTCACATTTTTTTAAAAGCTTTGAAAGAAAGTCAAGCAGAAAAATTAAGCCATTCAAGTGCTTAAATGTAGCTTATATAATCAGATAAAAATAAAAATAAATAGAAATAGAAATATATATAAATAAAACAATTTTTAAAAAACGCTGCAATAATAATAAAATACACTGAAATGTGGCTTATATTATCACATTAAAATAAAACACTAAATAAATGATTATTAATGATCATATTAATATCACAAAAATACAAGCTATGCACACTTAACAGGTAAAAATAATTATAACAATAAAAATAAAGTAATAAATACAAATAGAAAATAAATATAAACAAATAAAAAATACATTTTCTACAAATTTGAAAACTATAATTTGATGAAATACACCATTAATAAGTAAAATAATGAATGATAATATAATAATATAGAGATCACAGTAAGACAGTGTATATAGAATTAACGTGTTTGTGTGATTTGTAACTTTAAATGTGACTCCGCTAATCAGATTTAAAATAAAAAATAAAATAATAAAAACTAGATAATAAAAGTTTGTCAACACTTGAGAAAGCCTAGCTTGAAAGTTTAAAGTAGCTGTAAAAGCTTAAAGTTTTGAACTTTATATAGATAGATTAGATGATTAGCATGTTGCTAGCATTATTAGAATGTAGTTGACATGATTAAAACATTTTTCTAGCCTGTTTCTAGCATGATTAACAAGTTACTAGCAAGTTACTAGCATGATTAGCAAGTTGCTAGCATGTTTCTAGCATGGTTAGCAAGTTAGTATGTTTCTAGCATGTTTCAAGCATAATTAACATGTTACTTGCATTATTAGCATGTCATTAGCAAGTTGCTAACATGTTTCTAACATGATTAACAAGTTACTAGCAAGTTACTAGCATGATTAGCAAGTTGCTAGCATGTTTCTAGCATGGTTAGCAAGTTAGTATGTTTCTAGCATGTTTCAAGCATAATTAACATGTTACTTGCATTATTAGCATGTCATTAGCAAGTTTCTAACATGATTTTGATTCTGTCATAATTAGTAAGTTGCTAGCATGTTTCAACATGTTTCTAGCATGTTTATCAAGTTGCTAACATGTTTCTAGCATGATTAGCAAGTTGCTAACATGTTTCTAGCATGATTAGCAAGTTAGTTTGTTTCTAGCATGTTTCAAGCATAATTAACATGCTACTTGCATTATTAGCATGCCATTAGCAAGTTGCTAACATGTTTATAGCATGATTAACAAGTTGCTAGAATGTTTTTAACATGATTAGCATGTTTGTAGTATGATTAGCAAGTTGCTAACATGTTTCTAGCATAATTAACATCTTGCATTATTAGCAAGTTGCTAACATGCTAGAAACATGTTTAAAAATGCTGAAAACATGCTATTAACTTGTTAATCATGTTGGAAACATGTTAGCATCTAATCAGGCTAGAAACGTGTTAGAAACATGCTAACAAATGGCTAATAATGGTAGAAACATGTTAACAACTTACAAGAATCATGTAAGCATCTTGCTAATCATGCTAGAAAATGTTAGAAACTTGCTAGTTAGCCTAGAAACATGCTAGCAACTTGTTAATCATGCTAGAAACTTGCTAGTCAGCCTAGAAACATGCTAGCAACTTGCTAATCATGCTAGAAAAATGCTAGAAACTTGCTAGTCAGCCTAGAAACATGCTAGCAACTTGCTAATCATGCTAGAAAAATGCTAGAAACTTGCTGGTCAGCCTAGAAACATGCTAGCAACTTGCTAATCATGCTAGAAAAATGCTAGAAACTTGCTAGTCAGCCTAGAAACATGCTAGCAACTTGCTAATCATGCTAGAAAAAGGCTAGAAACTTGCTAGTCAGCCTAGAAACATGCTAGCAACTTGCTAATAATGCTAGAAAAATGCTAGAAACTTGCTAGTCAGCCTAGAAACATGCTAGCAACTTGCTAATCATGCTAGAAACATGCTAGAAACTTGCTAGTCAGCCTAGAATCATGCTAGCAACTTGTTAATCATGTTAGAAAAATGCTAGAAACTTGCTAGTCAGCCTAGAAACATGCTAGCAACTTGCTAATCATGCTAGAAAATGCTAGAAATTCGCTAGTCAGCCTAGAAACATGCTAACAACTTGCTAATCATGCTAGAAAATGCTAGAAACTTGCTAGTCAGCCTAGAAACATGCTAGCAACTTGCTAATCATGTTAGAAAAATGCTAGAAACTTGCTAGTCAACCTAGAAACATGCTAGCAACTTGCTAATCATGTTAGAAAATGCTAGAAACTTGCTAGTCAGCCTAGAAACATGCTAGCAACTTGCTAATCATGTTAGAAAAATGCTAGAAACTTGCTAGTCAGCTTAGAAACATGCTAGCAACTTGCTAATCATGCTAGAAACATGTTAGCAACTTCCTAATCATGCAAACGCGCTACCAACTAGTTAGCATGTTTCTAGCCTGACTAGCAGTCGCGAGCATGTTTGTATCATGAAAGCTCTAGGAGGAGTAGCGTTCAGAAATGTACAGTAGTCTAAGAAGAAGAAGAATAAAAAGCTTAAGTAGCAGATCGGTAGGTTTCTCAAGCCAACATCATTAATAAGTACAAATAAAATATAAATAAATACAACAGTTCAATAAAAATAATTTGATAACACACCAAATTTGAGTAAATAATTAAGTGTAAACAGTGTAATTCAAGTTGTATGGCTGTATATTTACTCTATTAAATGCATGTCAGCATTCTGTCTGTGTCTAATCAGCAAACCACAATCAAAATTAGCGAGTGAAATCAGGAGCTTGACCTCTGACCTCCTCTGATCTGTGCCGCCGCTCGCTGTCCTGGTGTGAGTTACAGACGAGGTTAACGGAGGGTCAGAGCCCAGAAACAGGGGACGCTCACTGATAAGAGCACAGCCGACAGAGAGCCGCTGTTTACTCTGGAGCGGCTGCAGGGGTCACAGAGGTCACGGGGGTCACGCTCACGGCCCTGATTTCAGCTCTTTGAAATGGAAACATGGCGCTGGTGAGCCTCCAAAACACACAAAACACTCGCTAAACTCATTCAACACAGACTCAGACACTATCATCAGCTTATTTTAGACTTCCACAAACTGTAACTGCAGTTATGTAAGTCAGACAGCCATTTTTGCAAAATAAATCAAGGAGAAAATGCTTTATTTTGCGATAATGGCCATCTGAATATACATTTTTCCACTTTTAATTGTTTATGAAATATTTATTTGAAGTGTAAATGGCTATTATGTAAAGAAACAATCAGTTATGCAGTTTAGCACTGTATTGCGTTATTAGACATATATCATCAAATATTGAATGGCATCAATAAACAAATCATATACAATATACAAAGCCATTCAAGCTTATATTAATGTCGTCCCAAACAATAAAATAAAAAATAAAATACAGAAGGCAAAATTATAAACTAAGCTAACATAAAATAAAATTGAACAAATTAAAATTGATTCAAAAGTAGAAAGGAACAAAAATAAAGCCATTCAAGTGCTGATTTTAATTCAATTCAAAAATAAATAAATAAATAAAAAGTAAAAGATGCAAAGGAATGCAATAAAATGCAAGGCAATAAAATAACAAGTTAATAACAAAACAATGAAGTTTAAGCAATATAAAATAAAAAATATGCAATGCAGTGAAATAACATAAAATATTAGGTCCAAACATAATTTAATAATAACAATAAAATATATGCAATAAAAAAAAAAAAATAGGCAATGCAATTAAATGAAATAAAATATCAGATACAAATATAATTAAATAACAAAACAATAAATTGTATGCTATATAAAATAAAAAATGCAGTACAATCAAATGAAATAAAATTTTATAAAATATTAGGTCCAAACATAATTTAGCAAAAAACAATAAAGTTTATGCAATATACAATATACAATTATACAAAAATTATGCAGTAAAAAAAAATAAAATCTAAAATATTAGAGATGAACATATTTCATTATAATAATAATTCATTGTAATAAAAATATGCAATTAAAAATATGCAATGCAATCAAATGAAATAAAATAATAAAATATAGAATACTAGATACAAACACAGAATGCCAATAACAAAAATAAAGCAATTTAAGTGCATGCATTAATTCAGTGCAAAATGATACAATCCATCCAAAGACAAAAAAATGCAATGCAGTATTAAAAAAAAAAAAAAAATCTAAAATATTAGGTACAAACTAAATTCAGTAATAAAACAACAAAGTTTCTGCAATATATATATAAAGAAAATGCAATGAAATGAAATAAAATAAAATAAAATAAAATTTAAAATATTAGGAACAATCATGATTCAATATAAAAATAATTCAGTGTTTTAAAAAGTAAAAAATATTCAATGCAATCAAATGAATTAAAATAATAAAATAAAATATTAGGTACAAATATAATTCAGTAACAAAACAATACAATTTATGCAATGACAAAAAAATGCAATGCAGTATAATAAAATCAAAAAAATCTAAATTATTAGGTGCAAACATAATTTAATAACAAAATAATAACGTTTCTGCAATGTAAAAGTAAAAATATACAATGCAATGAAATAAAATAAAATCTGAAATATTAGGTATTAACATAATCCAATAAAATAATAATTCAATGTAATGAAAAATACAAAATGCAATGCAATCAAATGAAATTAAATAATGCAAAATAAAATATTAGGTACAAATATAGAACCCAAATAACGAAAATAAAGCAATTTAAGTGCATGCATTAATTCAGTGCAAAACAGTACAATTAACCAATGACAAAAAATGCATAAAAATAAAATAATAAAATATTAGATATGAATTTAGAAAGTCAAAAACTGAAATAAAGCCAATAATGAAATGCAAAACAATAAAATGAAGTAACATATGCAAAGCAAAAAAGTCTTGGGTTCAGAAGTAGAAAGTGAAGCAGTTTGTGTTTGTGGGAACGCAGTCCTAATACAGTCGCTCTGCTAATTGCTGGAATAATCAGATTCCCAATGCGTTCGGGAGCGCGGCCTGGAGCTGAACTCTGGATCCGGCCACACATTCAGCGATACGTCTCTCTCTCCATCTGTGTGATTTGATTTGGTGGGATCAGCAGAAGTTTAGCTCGTTCCCAAAGCTTCATTCTGGCTCTTGGCCTCGGCTGTCCAGGCCTTTTAACACGTCACAATCTGACAAACTCTACAAGTGTTTGAACGCAATGTCTATCTCTCACGCACACAAATGGATGGAGAGTCCTGAGAGAGTAAATTTTATAAATGAGGATTATGGGCGCAATGTGGTACTGCTGTAAACATGAAAGATCTCCGGCGCTGTGTGTTTGCCTTTACTTTCACAATCCTGGAGTGAGAAACGCTTCAGTCTCTGGGGATGTTGTTCAAACAGCGCTGGAGAAATGTATTATTACCAGAAATGAGACAGAGATATGCTCCGTCAGTTTAAAGACCATCATAAAAACACTTTAGAAATACATATAAACCCTTCAGACTTCATGCAGAACATATTAAGTTCAAAAATAGAAAGTTAAGGATGCAGATGATGCCATTTGAGTATTTGCATTAAATTAATGCAAAATAATCAAAGTTAAATATGGAATGCAGTGCAAGTATAATACAGAAAGTCAAGCAAAAAAAAGTAATAAAATATATTTAAATAAAATAAAATTATAAACCAAAATGAAATAAAATTATGCTAGATACAAAAAAACTGTAAAAATAAAAATAAATCAACTAAAAAAAAATTAAATAATAAATTAAATTAAAACAAACTAAAAGCAAAAAAAAATATTTTATGAAATAAAATTCCATTCATTAAGTTAAAACAAACTAAATTAAAATTAAAAATATATATTAAGATAAAATAAAATACTAGACACAAAGCTGTAAAAAAAACTACACCTGAAATAAAATAAATAAAGAAAGAAATAAAAGAAAAAATACTTTCATAAAAAGCCCATAAATATAACTTTAAAAAACTAAATTTAAAATAAAATATAATAACAAACTAAAATAAAATTATGCTAGATACAAATAACTATAAAAATAAATAAACCTTAAAAACGTATAAAATAATAAATTAAATAAAATTAAAACAAACTAAATTAAAAGTAAAAAATAATCATTTTTTAAAATTATTTTTGTTCATTAAATTAAAACAAACTAAATGACAAGTAAAATAAAAAACAATTAAAATAAAATACAAAATACTAGATGCAAAGCTTTAAAAAAATAAACCTGAAAAAATAAAGAAATAAAATAAATGAATTATTTTTTAATAAAATAAAATAACAAACTAAAACAATAAAATAAAATTATGCTACATACAAAAAACTGTAAAAATACGAATAAAATAATAAATTAAATAAAAACAAAGTTTAAAATTAAAAAATATATATTTTTATTAAATTTCTTTCATTAAGTTAAAACAAACTAAAGTAAAAGTAAAATTAAAAATATATTAAAATAAAATAAAAGAATAATAGAAGCAAAACTGTAAAAAACTAAAACTGAAAAAATTAATTAAAAAAATACTTTCATAAAAAGCCCATTTATATAGTTAAAAAAAACTAAATTCAAAATAAAATAAAATAAAATAACAAACCAAACTAAAATATATTTTTGCTAGATTCAAAAAACTGTAAAAATAAAAATAAATAAATGAAAAATAAATAGAAAGTATAAAATAATAGGATGAAGCCATTCAAGTGCTTGAATTAATTCAAAGTAATAAAATAAAGTAAAATATGCATATAATGCAATGCACTGCAAAAATGGAATGCAAAAAAAGTAATAAAGTAATATATTATATAATAATAAATGATAATATTTTCAAAATAGAGTCAACCAAAATGAAGTAAAATATGCAATTTTTATAATATCACAAATAAGGAACGTAAGAAAAGTAATAAAGTAAAATATGATATTATAATTAGAAAAATAGAAAATCAACCAAAGTAAAGTAAAATATGCTTTTTTAATATGACAAATAAACATATAAAAAATAATATGTAATAATAATAATAATAATAATAATAATAATAATAATAATAATAATAAAGTAAAGCCATTCAAGTGCTTGAATTAATTCAATGCAAAGTAATACAATAAAGTAAAATATGCATGTAATCCAATAATTAAAAAATAAAAATAAAGAATGAAAAATTAAGTAATAAAATTTAATTTAATATGCAATGTAATGCACTGCAATGCAATAAAAGAAATACAGTATATGATATATAAAATAAAAAAATATATAAATATTTGTTAAAAATGATACGCAAAAAATTTAATAAAGTAAAATATGAATTTTTTTAAATAATATTACAAATAAAAATATAAAAAAATGTAATAATAATATAATAAGTAATAATAATAAGATGAAGCATTCAAGTGCTTGAATTAATTGAATGCAAAATATTAAAATAATGTAAAATATGAATGTAATGTATTACAATGCACTGCTGTAATTAAAAAATAAAAATAAAAATAAAAAACAACTTTTTAAAAAATAGAAAAAAGTCAAGCACTAATATGCCATTCAGGTGCTTGCATTAATTCAAAGCAAAATAATAAAATAAAGTAAAATATGCAAAGCAATCCAATAAAATGAAAGCAGAAATAAAATAAAAATGTTTGAATGTGATTTGTGTTTAGTGCTGCCTGGAGGACGTCATGTTCTCTGGGATCCTGCTGAACCGCTCAGACCACTGTGTTTTAGGTGGAGTGCTTGGTTTTCTTTGGATTTGTGCGGTTCATGACCCTCAAACAGCTGTAAAACAACTCGTTTTATGATTCTGCTATTAGAGCCTGTTATAATAATTACCCAGAAACGCTGGCACAATAACATTTGATATAAATTTGGGGCTTTATGGACAAAAGAGGCAATGACAAAGCATTGGAAAACTTTTGCATACCTTTATCGCAACATAAAAGTATTTTTACGATCGAACATGCCAGTACACGACACTTTTACACCACAACTGCTTTCAATGATATAAGAACTGCCAAAGAGAACGCAATCCCAGCGTAAAAACTAAAATTAAATAAATAAATAAATAAATACAATACAATCAAAGACACAAACTGTTTAAAAAAGAAAGAAAGAAATAATAATAATAAATGAAATTAAAACAAACTAAATTAAAGGTAAAAAATAATATTAAAGTAAAATAAAACAATATTAGACACAAAGCTGTAAAAACTCAAACTGAAAAATAAAGAAACAATTAAAAAAATACTTTCATAAAAAGCCCATAAATAACAACAAACTAAAATAATAAAATTAAATTATGCTAGATACAAAAAAAACTGTACAAATAAAAATAAACCTAAAAAAAATAATAAATTTAATTACATTAAAACAAACAAAATTGAAACACACTAACTGTAAAATAAAATAATAAAACAATCATAGACAAAAGCTCTAGAAAAAAATTAAAACTGAAAAAATTAAGTAAAAAAATTAAATAAAACAAACTAAATTAAACGTAAAACAAATAAAAATAAAACAATATTATACACAAAGCTTTAATAAATAAATAAAAAACATCTTTCATAAGAAGCCAATTCATATCTTTAAAGACTAAATTTAAACTAAAATAAAATTATGCTAAATACAAAAAACCTGTAAAAGTAAAAATAACTAAACCTAAAAAATAATAAATTAAATTCAAACAAACTAAACTTGAAATTAAAAAGTAATAAAATAAATTAAAAGAAAATAAAAAGCCCATAAATAAACAAAAATACTACACACAAAGCTATAAAAATAATAATAAATAAAATAAAAAAACAAAATAAAATAAAACAATATTAGACACAAAGCTGTAAAAAGCAAAAAAGAAATAAAATTTAAAAACTACTTTTTTAAGCCCATATATATCACTTTAACAATTCAATTTAAAATAAAATAAAACTATGCTAGATACAAAAAAAACCTGTAAAAATAAAAAAATAAATAAACCTAAAATAAAAATTTAAACATACTACACTTGAAATGAAAAAGTAATCAAATAAATTAAAACAAACTAAATTAAAATAAAAAAAATAATAATAGACATAAAAACTAAAACTGAAAAAAACCTAAATTCATAAAGAATCCCATAACCCAAATTAGACTAATAAACTAGATAGCAAATTGGTCCTTTAAAAAAAGTAAATCACAGAAATAAATTACATTTTAAAATATATTCAAATAAAATTTAAATAGTTATTTTAAATAGTAAAATATTTCAGAATTTTAAATTTTTTGTGACACTGAAGACTGGAGTAATGATGCTGAAAATTCAGCTTTGATCACAGAAATGAATTACAATTTTAAAATATATTCAAATAGAAAACAGTTATTTTAAATATTAAAAATATTTCTGAATTTTACAGATTTTGTGACACTGAAAACTGGAGTAATGTGCTGAAAATTCAGCTTTGATCACAGAAATAAATTACCTTTTAAAATATATTCAAATAAAAAGCAGTTATTTTAAATAGTAAAAATATTTCTGAATTTTACAGATTTTGCTGTACTTTAAATCAAATAAACACAGGTTTGGTGAGCAGAAGAGATTTCTTTAAAAAAAAAACATAAAAAATCGTATTTTAAATATATTTTGGCCAGGATTTTTTTTTTTTTTATGGGAGACGTGCACACAAGAATAATTTAGATTTAAAAACAGAAATATCATGTTAAAATATAAATTTTTCACATATATATATGTATATTTATGCATTTCCTCTTCATTCGATAAGATCCTCAGCTGTTTTTGGACGGATTGAAGTCGTGCCGGAAGTTGAGTGGATGATTGTGGTCAGACGTCAGGAGGAAAGCTAGAGTATGAAGATGAAACGGAGAACACGTGAGTAAGTGAAACTGTGCAAACACAATGTAAAACAGTGTTCGCTGAAGGACCGGCACCTGGTTCTACTTACAGGACATACCAGAATCCACTTACTCCAGCCAATAAAACGCTGTAATCCTGCCCAAATCCAGCAGAAGTGCAGCAATCAGCATTCCACTCGCTAACAGCTTTCCACTTTCCTCAAGAGCAATCACGCTCACGTCACAAACCACTCAAACAGACCAATAAATGCCTCAGATCCCCAGCGCTTTGAGGAGGTCCTGCACATGATATTAAAGTCATATTAAATATACAGTGATGATTTAGTCATCTTAATGAGCATCTTAAAGAACATCTTTGAGTTTTTGGGATTGTGTTGTGATCCAGGATTCTGGAAATGGCCAGAGCAGTGTTGTTTTAGTATCATTTCTGTTGATGTTTTTATTGTTTTGATAATTTTTTTATTTTTATGTAATGTTTTTACCTTAATTTTAGTTAACATTTTTGTTTTGTATTTGCCATATTTCAACATTTATGTATTGTTTCAATTGTAAAGATTTTCCACATCATTTAGTATTTACACGGATGTTAATTTATATAAATATTTTTATAAACTAACATTATTGTTTTTTTATAATGTAATTGATATAATTATAACATATCATATATATATATATATATATATATATATATATAAATTGTATAATAAGATATTTTATTATCATATACATTAACAGTGTAATAAATACTAAATGCTGCTATTGATATTAAATAATACATAAATGTTGAAATATGGCAAATACAAAACAAAAATTAAGGTGAAAACATAATATAAAAATAAAAAATATATAATCATATAATTATAAAATATCTTATTATACAATTAATATATATAACATAAAAACTACCATAAATATTATACATAATATTTATGCCAATTTTTATGTTTTTTATTACTCTAATGCAAATCATGGATACAATCAGTATAGTAAATGCTACCATGATGTATAAATTCCTTATAATTTAAATAATATATAAATTGTATAAATAAAATATTTAGTAATTTAAATATTTTTAAATAATTAATAAAATTATTAAATAATATAATAATATTATTAATAATTATTATTAATATACACACACACTGTTTTATTTTATTTACAATTTAATTACAAATTAAATAATATATAAATGATATAAATATATATTTAGTATAATAATTTCATTAATTATTAATTTTTATAAATTTATAAAAGAAAATGTAATATTTCCATGTCGTTTAGTTGTATCGTAGTTGTATGTTATTTAGTTTCAAATACTTTATATAATCTCGTATTATACATTTTATAAATGTGTTTGTGTTTAAATGTGTATATATATATATATACACACTATTTTATTTTATTTACAATTTAATTACAATTTAAATAATAAAATAAAAATTTAATAAATTACATAAATGAATATATAATAACATAAATCTTTAAAAAATTATTATTAAAAATTATGTAGTTTTTATTCATTTGTATGTATTAGTTTCAGGTTATTTAGATACTTCAGATACTATTTTATTTGAATTAACATTCATTTTACTGCAAAAATGTATTTAATGGATTTAATTTTTAGCATTTTTAGTTTTAGTATTATAACTGATAATAAAATATCACTGGTGCATTGTGTGTTTAATTATTGAATATTTTGACTAATTTGATCACTATTTTTTTAAGGTAGTGCTCTCAGCTGTTTAATACAATTTTACCAAATTGTAATCGATTCAACATAATTCTACAGATTTTTCCTTTCGTAAAAAATATAAATAAATAAAATTTGTAAAAATGAAATATTTCCAATGATTTATGCAGGGCAAAGATTATTCGAATGTGTTTTACAAGACAAATTGAAAACTGTTTAAAAGTAATCCCTACACCAATTTATATATTTGTGTAGCTTATTAGTTCTGGGTAAACAGCCAGTTCAATATTTCTATTTAAACCCAGTTCGGAGGTCAACAGGGCTGCCATAAACATGTTATGAAGAGATGGTTTCTCCAAAGATCTGAGTGTTTGGCCTCAGGCACAAAACAGCAGCTCTTAATGAGGCTTTTTTGGGGGGTTTAGGAGGCCGTATGTTGTGTAAATAGAGAGCAGTCCGCGCGCCGCTGCCATCGGGCCGTTTCCCCCGCGGGTTAATCTGATGGGGATTAAGGGGCTTTAAAGCAGCAGAAAGACCCTCACGCTGAGAACAGACCTGAGGGAGTCCCGCTCTTCTCGCTCGGGCCGGACTCAGAGCGTCGAGGGCCAGCTGTCATCGAGCCGCTCCGGGACGCGTCTGATTGGAGCATGTGGACACCGAACACAGCGGGACCTGCTGCGCTTCTTCATACACACATGAGATCTCACACAGGACAGGGCTGTTATCCTTAACAAATGCTAAAACCATTCAAATAATCTGATAAAAAGTAACTCAAATAAAGTAAAAAATTAAAAATAAATAAACTTTTGTTTTAATTTAATTGCGTTTGTTGCACTAAAATAACTAAAACTGAACTGATAATTTGTTAATATATACAGGTGCATAAGTAATAAATAATGCAAAAATAAAAGTTAATTTGTGACCCTGGACCACAAAACCAGTCATAAGGTTAAATTTTACAAAACTGAGATGTATACATCATATGAAAGCTCAATAAATAAGCTTTCTATTGGTGTATGGTTTGTTAGGATAAGACAATATTTGGCCGAGATACATCTATTTGAAAATCTGGAATCTGAGGGTGCAACAAAATCAAAATACTGAGAAAATCACCTTTAAAGTTGTCCAAATTAAGTTCTTAACAATGCATATTACTAATCAAAAATTACATTTTGATAGGTTTACAGTAGGAATTTTACAAAAAATCTTCATGGAACATGATCTTTACTTAATTTCCTAATGATTTTTGGCATAAAAGAAAAATCAATAATTTTGACCCATACAATGTATTTTTGGCTATTGCTACAAATATACCCCAGCGACTTAAGACTGGTTTTGTGGTCCATGGTCACATTTGTCAAACTATGTATTAAATAAATTCAATGCACACAGACTGAAGTAGTTTAACCCTCAAAGACCGAGACAGCCGTCCACGGCTAAAAAGAACTATTGTTCTTAAATATTTAATAACTTTTGAACCGCTATTCCAATTTGAATGCTTTAAAAAGTCTCGTAATACACAGAGTCTACTTATTTGTCTCATTTGGATATTCGGAGGCTCTGTCGTCATCACATTTCCTCAACACTGAATCGTCAGTTCAAACCAATGCATTTGGGTCCTCTGAGCTAAACAGAAACAATTGTTGATGCTTAGTCCCACCCCTGTGCCCACATTGATTCAAACTGTCATCTATTCAACCAATAAACAAGTTTTGGTCTTTTGATCAACCGATTAGCAAGTTTCTTTGGAAATCTGAACAAACGCAAAGTGAAAGTAAAGTGTGTCTTGCGTGCATGAAAACAAACGCACAATAACACATTCGCACGACAGCATTCTTTGAAAAAGCACAGAAATACTCACGACAGAGCCCTTTGACAAAACACAAACCAAAAACAAGGAAGAAACAGCAGTACATATCGGATCAAGGACTGGAATTTAGATGTTATATATATATATATATATATATATATATATATATATATATATATATATATATATATATATATACTGCCACTCAAAAGTTTGGAATCTTTAAGATTTTTAGTACTTTTTAAATGAGATTTTTCTGCCTATCAAGGCTGTGTTTATTTGATTAAAAATACAGAAAAGAAACTGTACTATTGTGAAATGTTAATGCAATTTAAAATAGTGGTTTTCTATTTTATTATACTTTGAAATGTAATTTATTCCTGTGATGCAAAGCTGAATTTTCAGCATCATTACTCCAGTCTTCAGTGTCACATGATCCTTCAGAAATCCTTCTAATATTCTGATTTGATGCTCAAAAAACATTTCTGATTATTACCAATGTTGCAAACAGTTGTGCTGCCCAATATTTTTATGGAAACTGTAATACATTTTACTTTTTCAGAAGGTTCAAAAGAACAGCATTTATTTGAAACAGAAATCTTTTGTAACATTATAAATGTCTTAACTCCTCACTTTTAATTAATTTAATGCATGCTTGTTGTATAAAAGTATTAATTGTTTCAGAAAAGTTATACTGATGTATCATCAATATCTAAGCCGGTTGTTGGTCTCTACAGTGTCTCAAACAGGTCAGATGTGTGGAGATATTGTGAAGATGTGGTGGTGTTCTCTGGTTGCTAGGGTGTTCCGGGGGGTTGCAGCGGCTTTAAACTGGTTGCTAGGGTGTTGCTATGTAGTTGCTAGGATGTTCTGCTGGTTGCACCGGCATTTAACTTGTTGCTAGGGTGTTGCTATGTAGTTGCTAGGATGTTCTGCTGGTTGCATCGGCATTTAACTGGTTGCTAGGGTGTTGCTATGTGGTTGCCTGGGTGTTATGGTGGTTGCAGCAGCATTTAACTGGTTGCTAGGGTGTTGCTATATGGTTGCTAGGGTGTTTTGGTGGATGCAGTGGCATTTAACTGGTTGCTAGGGTGTTGCTATGTGGTTTCCAGGGTGCTCTGTTGGTTGTAAAGGTGTTTTGACTGGTTGCTATGGTGTTCTGGTGATTGCAGCCACATTTAACTGGTTGCTAGGGTGTTGCTATGTGGTTGCAGTGGGAATTAACTGGTTGCTTGGGTGTTTTAAACAATTTAATGCATCCTTGTTGAATAAAAGTATTAATTGTTTTCAGAAAATGTATAATAATGTATCATCAATATCTAAGCCGGTTGTTGGTCTCTCCAGTGTCTCAAACAATTGTGAAGATTCAGCACATCTGTGCCTCATTTTCTGTCAGTTTGCTGTGAGTTTTGCTGTGGTGTGCAAAATGCGTCTAAACAAGAACATAAATTATGTGTATTGTTGAGTTGGGGCTTATTAAGTCATAGATGAGATGAAATCTGCCACGAAGAACGACAGCGGCTGGTGTCAAGTCAAGGACGAGATGTGAAGCTCAAGGTTTGCACTTTATCTCTTTGGTATTTGACAGTCTAGATGTTTACAGTATTAGAACTAAAGCAAGTGAATAATAAACTCCTCAGTGTTCATATGAGTTTATATTGCTGCTGTGTCATGCTAGTTAGCCGTGCCCACTGTGAAATATCACTGGTGCAAAATTACCACTCATCTGTGTTTTGAGCATTCTGATTGGCTCTTGATTCACTAGAATAAACAGCTAATATAAAAAAAGACTCTAGCCAAAAGCTAAAGCTAGGCCATTGATAGGTGATTTCTAGGCTGTTCTGGTCGCAAAGGTTTTTTTGACTGGTTGCTATGAGGTTGCTAGGGTGTACTGGTTGCATTAATTGATTGCTATGGTGTTATGTTACTGCTAGGGTGTTCTGGGGGTTGCAGTGGCAATTTAACTGGTTGCTAGGGTGGTGCTATATGGTTGTTAGGATGTTCTTGTGGTTGCAGAAACATTTAACTGGTTGCTAGTGTGTTGCTATGTAGTTGCTAGGGTGTTCTGGTGGATGCAGTGGCATTTAACTGGTTGCTACGGTGTTGTTATGTGGTTTCTAGGGTGCTCTGCTGGTTGTAAAGGTGTTTTGACTGGTTGCTATGGTGTTCTGGTGATTGCAGCAGCATTTAACTGGTTGCTAGGGTGTTGCTATGTGGTTGCTAGGGTGTTCTGGTGGTTGCAACGGCATTTAAGTAGTTGCTAGGTTTTTGCTATGTGGTTGCTAGGATGTTGCTATGTGGTTTCAAAGGTGTTTTGACTGGTTGCACAGGTATACAAATGTTTTATTATTTGGTGTCAGATGTTTGTGTATCAAGGCTAGTTCTGAAGTCTGTTGACTGGAGGTCAGGTCTCTGTTCTCCTGGTGAGTTCAGGATTAGTGACTGTTTTCCATTTGCTGTTGTAGATCAGATAACCACGACTCCACATCACCCCAAGTCCTTATAAGGCCAGAGAGCAGAACGCAGGCTGACACATTTGACTGCTTATCCGCTGCTGTATTTACATAAAGTGTGTGTGTGTGTGTGTGTGTGTGTGTGTGTGTGTGTGTGTGTGTGTGTGTGTGTGTGTGTGTGTGTGTGTGTGTGTGTGTGTGTGTGTGTGAGAAATAAAAACATCTAGATGCACTTATTTCTCCATTCAGTCTCATTGCTGTCTGTGAGAAACAACCAATATTAAAAAATACATATCTGAGCATAGGAAAGTGACTCATTAACACACTGTGTTTGTTTTATGATGCACTCTAGAGTTTTAATAAGCGTCTAGACTCCCGTATGCTGTACGGCGTGATGAACCGAGGCAATCGTCTCGCTGTATGTGTCCATTTCCAGCTCTCTCCCCACCCTCTAATATACATTGGATTGGTCATAAAGCTGTTAACCCACAGTTTTAAGGTTAATAAGTCTGGAAGAGGTATCGTGTTTCTTTTCTTTCCTTCCCTAAAGAAAATAAATAATAAATAGGCCTTCATAAATCCTCACGTGGCCTTGTGTAAACGTTTATTCAGAGGGAAGTCTGGCGAACAGGCTGTTCATTCAGCGCACGTTCACTACCGCTGCGCTCACTGACCTGGACGTGACGCTGACTTCATATAGAGACACACTCAAGACAAGCGGCTTATTATTGTCCAGCAGGGGGTGAATATTTATGTTTGAACAGAGAAACTGAGACTGGAAAGACCAGAAAGATACAGCTTGTATACTGTTACATTTTACATTCAGATCCAAACTTCAGTTTGTTGAATAAAATCCCTGACAAAAACAAAGGTGTTTTGACTGGTTGTTAGGATGCAATGTGGTTTTTAGGGTGTTTGTGGCATTTTAACAGGACGTTAGGGTGTTGCTTTGTGACTGCGAATGTGTATAGACCGTTTGTATAGAGTTTGCTGTGTGGTTGCAAAGATGTATTGACTGGATGCTAGGATGTTGCTATGTGGTATGAGCTGTTTTGGTGGTTGCTATGTTGTTGCTATGCAGTTGCTGAGATGTTTCGGTGGTTGCTAGGGTGTTTTGACTGGTTGCTGGGGTGTTGTTATGTGATTGATAGGGTGTTCTGGTGGTTGTAAAAGGTGTTTGACAATAGTGTTATGTGGTTGCTATGGTGTTGTTGCGTGGTTGCTGAGGTGATTTGGTTGTTGCTAGGGTGTTTGCAATGTGGTTGCTGAGGTGTTTTGGTGATTGCTATGTGGTTGCATCAGAGTTTTGGTGGTTGGTAGGGTGTTGTTATATGGTTACAAAGGTGTTTTGATAGTTTCTAGGGTGTTGCTATGTAGTTGAAATGGTGTTTTGGTGGTTGCTTGGCTGTTATGTGGTTTCTAGGGTGTTTTGGCAGTAGCAAAGTGGTGTTGCTATGCGGTTGCTCAGGTGTTTTGGTGGTTGCTAGGCTGTTATGTGGTTGCATCAGTGTTTTGATGGTTTCTAGGGTGTTGCTGTGTGGTTGAAAAGGTGTGTTGGTGGTCGCTAGGATGTTGCTATGCGATTTCTAGGGTGTTTTGGTGGTTTGACTATGGTGTTGCTATGTGGTTGCTGAGGTGTTTTGGTGGTTGCTAGGGTGTTGCTATGTGGTTGTTAAGATGCTTTGGTGGTTGATAGGATGTTGTTATGTGAGTGCAAGGGTGTTCTGATGGTTGCAAATGGGGTTTGACTATGGTGTTGCTATGTGGTTGCTAGAGCGTTTTGACTGGTTGCTAGGGTGTTGCTCTATGATTGCTAGGGTGTTCTGGTGGTTGAAAAAAAGGGGTGTGATTATGGTGTTGCTATGTGGTTGCTAAGGTGTTTTGGTGGTTGCTAGGGTGTTGCTATGTGGTTGTTGAGGTGCTTTGGTGGTTGCTAGGATGTTGTTATGCGATTGATAGGGTGTTCTGGCGGTTGCAAAGGTGGTTTGACTATGGTGTTGCTAGGGTGTTATGTGATTTCTGGGGTGTTCTGGTGGTTTGATTGTGGTGTTGCTATGTGATTGCTGAGGTGTTTTGAGTGGTTGCTAGGGTGGTAAGTGATTGCTAGGGTTTTCGGGTGGTTTGATTGTGGTGTTGCAATGTGGTTGCTGAGGAGATTTAATGGTTGCTAGGATGTTATGTGATTGGTAGGGTGTTTCGGTGGTTAGGTGTTTTGGTAGTTGCTGGATGTTTATATGTGGTTGCTAGGGTGTTTTGTTTGGTTGCTAGGGTGCTCTGGTGGTTGCAAAGGTGGTTTTACTGTGGTGTTGCTATGTGGTTGCTAGGGTGTTTTGACCCCGTTACAAGGGTGTTGCTATGTGGTTTCTTATTTAACACGTTACAGGTTCGCACATTCACGACCTGGATGGACCACTGACCCGATACAGAGAACAGAGAAACTAAGATTTCAAGGTCCAGAAAGATAAATTCAACTGTTGGATTTTGCATTCACATCCGAACTTTTGAAAACTTCTTACACGTTACTTATATGCCAAACTTAAGCTCAACTATCCGTATACTGAGTTTGAGTGAGTTCTTGTGCTGGTTAAGTCCCGGTTGTGTCTGATTATTTCATTAGCGGCGCCTAATTGATCCTAAGCAGTAACTAAACAGTGCCTGTGTTTCCCAGAAGCGGCTCATTTGTGGGGCTTTTAGTGTTTAATCGTCAGCAGTCAGAGTCTCGGCGGACTCAATTACTGTGATGTATGGAGTCATTCTTCCAGGAGACGCAGGGCCGTCGAAACACACATCCATCAAGTCATGTGGCCATTTAAACCTTCCCAGAATGTGCTCTCTGTCAACACTGAACCAGGGAAATATACAGGCCGCAGAGCGGTGGACACAGAACACACTGTACTGGTGAGATCTCATTAACGCCTCGAATGATTCAGCTTCTCCGAATTCACTCCAAGATCTCAATATGTACTCAGATATTTCTCATCAAATGATCCGATGATGATGTTGCTTATTGAATGATGACTAGTGAGTCATTTAGGCCTGTCTTTATTTCTCCACAGGAGTTTTAGGAGAGAGACAACATATTGAAATATAAGACAGAACCAAATGAACTATGAAAGAGCATTAATATGTTCATCTGGGACTATTTATTTATGAGCAAGTCTGTTAGTTGAGTGTCGATAAGCGAGCTGTGAGTGTGAAATGTCTTGAACACACTCCGTGCTCCAAGTAAAGTATGTTTTGTGAGTTGTATTGTTTGCTTGTTTGATTTGTAAAGAAGGCAGAATAGTGAGAGAAACAAACAGCAAATTCTCTGACTCTAGTTCAATCTAGTCTCGACTTTGACTTTTTGACTCTTGCAGCTTTGTCATCGAAAACACTTGTTGGTTCATATTGAGTTTGCAGATTTAACGTAGTCACACGTAGATATAGGACACTGTTACACCCACACAAGTACATACTTTTTGGTTAAAATGAGCCTAATATGCAAAATAATGAGTTTGATTAGGATAGAAAAGATCCATTTCCAAAAGCATAAACATAACATTTAAAAAGTTAGAAAAAGGTTATTATTGTACTCACATTTTTTATCATGTTAAATACATTTTAAAAATATCACATTAGTTAAATACCGTTTTATTTATCATATGTTCTCATATTTATTTTTAATGTGTTTTTCTGAAGCCATAATCTTGATATGTTTGCTATTTGCAATAGTTAGTATTGTATTAAAAAACTACAGTAGCCTAAATATCTCTGTAAATATTACTTATGGTATTAATATATGGAACCCACAACAATTAAAAAACAAAAACAGATTGTCCGCTAGATAATTACAAGTGAGATTTCAGTGATATTTTGACCACTGAACTAGGAAATGTCCCTGGGGTTCATTTCAGAAATCTGGTCAACTTAATTTACCATGTTATTTTAGTAGAGTGTTAAGCACTATTAAAGCTTTTGTTCATATTTTGAATTAGATTTTTTTTCTGTTTTCTGTTCTCATTTTAATTTTAGTTTAAATTACATTTATAATATTCTTTTTTTTTATTTTAGCATTTCCTAATACATTATTAAAACCAAAAGCTATATCTGTTAATATTACTTAATGGGCCTGATCTAACATGAACTAACAATGAACAGCTTGTATTTGTATTATTTTATAACTAATGTTAACAAACAAACGAAAAATAATGAATAAAAGAATACAGTAAAAAATACAGTAACAGTGAGCCTTGCTTGGTTGTTGCTCTTGAGTGGTTGCTAGCTAGGGTGTTGTTATGTGATTTCTAGTGTGTTCTGGTGGTTTGACTGTGGTGTTGTTATGTGGTTAAAAAGGTGTTTTCATTGGTTGCTAGGGACATATGTGGTTGCTAGGGTGTTGTCATGTGGTTTCTAGGGTGTTCTGGTGGTTGCAAAGGTGGTTTGACTGTGATGTTGCTAGGTTGTTTTGAGTGGTTGCTAGGGTGTTGCTATGTGATTTCTAGGGTGTTCTGGTGGTTTGACTGTGGTGTTGCTATGTGGTTAAAAAGGTGTTTCATTGGTTGCTAGGGAGATATGTGGTTGCTAGGGTGTTGTCATGTGGTTTCTAGGGTGTTCTGGTGGTTGCAAAGGTGGTTTGACTGTGATGTTGCTAGGTTGTTTTGAGTGGTTGCTAGGGTGTTGCTATGTGATTTCTAGGGTGTTCTGGTGGTTGCAAAGGTGGTTTAACTATGGTGTTGCTGGGTTGTTTTGAGTGGTTGCTAGGGTGTTTCTCTATGGTTGCTAGGGTGTTATATATTTTATAGAGTGTTCTGGTGGTTTCAAAGGTGGTTTGACTAATTTGCTAGGTTGTTTTGAGTGGTTGCTAGGGTGTTGTTATGTGGTTGCTAGGTTGTTCTGGTGGTGAAAAAGGTGGTTTAACTATGGTGTTGCTAGGGTTTTGTTATGCAGTTGCTAGGGTGTTGTTATGCGGTTGCTAGGGTGTTCTGGTGGTTGCAAAGGTGGTTTGACTGTGATGTTGCTAGGTTGTTTTGAGTGGTTGCTAGGGTGTTGCTATGTGATTTCTAGGGTGTTCTGGTGGTTTGACTGTGGTGTTGCTATGTGGTTAAAAAGGTGTTTCATTGGTTGCTAGGGAGATATGTGGTTGCTAGGGTGTTGTCATGTGGTTTCTAGGGTGTTCTGGTGGTTGCAAAGGTGGTTTGACTGTGATGTTGCTAGGTTGTTTTGAGTGGTTGCTAGGGTGTTGCTATGTGATTTCTAGGGTGTTCTGGTGGTTGCAAAGGTGGTTTAACTATGGTGTTGCTGGGTTGTTTTGAGTGGTTGCTAGGGTGTTTCTATATGGTTGCTAGGGTGTTATATATTTTATAGAGTGTTCTGGTAGTTTCAAAGGTGGTTTGACTAATTTGCTAGGTTGTTTTGAGTGGTTGCTAGGGTGTTGCTATGTGATTTCTAGGGTGTTCTGGTGGTTGCAAAGGTGGTTTAACTATGGTGTTGCTGGGTTGTTTTGAGTGGTTGCTAGGGTGTTTCTATATGGTTGCTAGGGTGTTATATATTTTATAGAGTGTTCTGGTAGTTTCAAAGGTGGTTTGACTAATTTGCTAGGTTGTTTTGAGTGGTTGCTAGGGTGTTGTTATGTGGTTTCTAGAGTGTTCTGGTGGTTGCAAAGGTGGTTTGACTGGTGCTGCTTTGTGGTTTAAAGGACTTTTCACTGGTTGCTAGGGTGTTGTTATGTGGTTGCTAGGTTGTTCTGGTGGTGGAAAAGGTGGTTTAACTATGGTGTTGCTAGGGTGTTGTTATGCAGTTGCTAGGGTGTTGTTATGCGGTTGCTAGGGTGTTCTGGTGGTTGGAAAGGTGGTTTGACTATGGTGTTGCTATGTGGTTGCTAGGGTGTTCTGGTGGTGGAAAAGGCATTTTGAGTGGTTGCGAGCAGGTGTATTTTTTTCAGTGTCTTTTCCCTTTTTTGCCAGTTTTTAATTAGGCTGTAAATCATGTGATGTTGCTTTCAAGGACAGAGCATCAATATCAGCTTACTTTTTTTTTGTATTAAACCAAACTCTTTTTAAAGAACATGTTGCTAGGGTGTTCTGAGTGGTACTCTATTGGCATACAACTATGCAAATCAGCTCCTTCAATATCTAGAAAGATTCAGGGATTTTGATGTGTACTTTGTAAAGTGGAGTGTGAGAACAGCTTCAGTATATGAGGAACATTTTTCAAATTTAGGCTTAAAATGTCCAGATCCAGTGTTCATTTCAAGGCACGGCATGTTCGGAATGATGCCTTGTGACGTAAAACGTGTTTGTGATCAGTTCGGAGAAAATGTTTAACCTTTAACACTGAGAGCATTTGTTTCTGAAAAGCATGAAGATCATTTAGTTTCTGAAGTATCGTTCTGAAGGTGGTTTGAAGACTCGTGTCTCTGTGTGTTTGTCACAGTAAAAGCGCGGCGCCCCAGGGGTGACTGGGTAATTACTGCAGTCGTGAAGGGCAAATGTAATGTTCTCAGTACCCCGGGGTTACACAAGAACAACGGGGTTCGCATTGAGATCATTCAGTTTGGTCGTCGCCCTTTAAATTTCGATGACTCTTTTAGTGACTCGTTTATGCAGAGCATTCAGCCGCCTGTGAAAAACACTCACATATGTGGAATAGTTAGTGATGTTTGCAAAAGAAAGTGTCACAGTTAAAGGGATAGTTCACCCAAAAATTAAAAGTCTATCACTAATTACTCACCTTCATGTCGTTCCAAACCTCAAACATATTCGTTCAACTTCTAAACACAAATCAAAATATTTGTGATGGAATCTGAGAGCTTCATAGACAGAAATGTACTTACCACATTCAAGGATTTCATCAAAAATATCTTCATTTGTCTTTTAAAGATGAATGAATGTCTTATGGGTTTGGAACATGAGGCTGAGTAATTAATGACATCATTTTTAGGTGAACTATCCCTTTAATATGTGTAACTCATCCTGTTTCAGATACAAATGATTGTTCAAACTGTGTGTCTGTTCATCTAATGGACGATAAACGATGGATTTGCTTTACAATTAAAAATCAATTTAAATTCAAATTAGAATTTAGAATGCCCCTGAACTGGAGACTTTTAAGAAATTACTTAAAAAAAATGTTTTTTAATCATTTAGAAATAATTTATAAATATTTGCATTTTACTTTTAATTTAACCTGTGTTTGTAATGTTTTCATTATTGATTTTTAAAATTATTTGTACATTATTATTATTATTATTAATAATCTTTCACAAACACCTACCAATTTTATTATTATTATTAAATATATTAACCTATTTTTACCTTTTTTTATTATAAATGTAAAATATATAGAATGTCATGATTCTTTTGAATTTTCTTGTTTTGTTTTATTTTTACCATTGTATTACCTTGTTTTTGTTTTGTTTTTTTGACAGGGTACCAGAAGTACAGTCAAAAGTTTACATACACCTTTCAGAATCTGCAAAATGTTAATTATTATATCAAAATAAAAGGGGTCATACAAAAATGCATGTTATTTTTTACTTAGTACTGACCTGAAAAATATATTTCACATAATATATGTTTATAAATAGTCCACAAGAGAAAATAATAGTTGAATTTATAAAAATGACCCTGTTCAAAAGTTTACATACACTTGATTCTTAATACTTTTTTGTGATATTTGTTCATGAGTCCCTTGTTTGTCCTGAACAGTTAAACTGCTTGGGTTATTCAGCATTTTTGCGTATTTGAACCCTTTCCAACGACTGTATGATTTTGAGATTAATCTTTTCACACTGAGGGACTCATATGCAACTATTACAAAAGGTTCAAACACTCACTGATGCTCCAGAAGGAAAAACCATGCATTAAGAGCCGGGGTGAAAACTTTTGAAATTTTAAGATCAGGGTAAATTTAACTTATTTAGTCTTCTGGGAAACATGTAACTGTCTTCTGTAGCGTCTGAAAGGCAGTACTAAAAGAAAAAAATATGATATTTAGGCAAAATAAGAAAATCTTAATCTTAGAATCTAGAATCTTAATTCTGTTCAAAAGTTTTCACCCCCGGCTCTTAATGCATGGTTTTTCCTTCTGGAGCTTCAGTGCTTGTTTGAACCTTCTGTAATAGTTACATATGAGTCCCTCAGTCGTCCTCAGTGTGAAAAGATGGATCTCAAAATCATACAGTCATTGTTGAAAAGGGTTCAAATACATAAAAACGAAGTAAAGCATGGAGTCAAACAGTCTGATTGAGCTGTTAAACGTCTCTGATCCCTGCTGCCCTCAGAGCGTGACCTTTGACCCCGCCAGTCCCAGGGTTCACATGGCTTTGAACTCAGACTCTTACAGGGCACAAGGCATAGGCGAGGAAATGGGGGGGAGTCCTGGGAATGAAACAGAGTTAAAAGTTCAAGTGCTCTAGAAAAGTGGTATCCAACAGGCTCTTGCTGTTGTGTTGCTGTGTGCTTCCTAGAATATATGGAATTCCTAGTCATATGTGACCCTGGAGCACAAAACCAGTCTTAAGTCGCTGGGGTATATTTGTAGCAATAGCCAAAAATACATGGTATGGGTCAAAATTATTGATTTTTCTTTTATGCCAAAAATCATTAGGAAGTTAAGTAAAGATCATGTTCCATGAAGATATTTTGTAAAATTCATACTATAAATATATAAAAATGTAATTTTTGATTAGTAATATGCATTGTTAAGAACTTGGACAACTTTAAAGGTGATTTTCTCAGTATTTTGATTTTTTTGCACCCTCAGATTCCAGATTTTCAAATAGTTGTATCTCGGCCAAATATTGTCTTATCCTAACAAACCATACATCAATAGAAAGCTTATTTATTGAGCTTTCATATGATGTATACATCTCAGTTTTGTAAAATTTAACCTTATGACTGGTTTTGTGGTCCACATATGGTTGTTTAGACAGTTTTAGGACAACAAGCGCCCATTTTTCAGCTGCTTTTACTTCTAAAAAAAAAAAAAAAGGTACGTTCTAAAATGAGAAACAGACTTTTTTCCATCTCGAGATGTAGGTCAGATGGCAAGGAGGGAGTAGCTGTCAATCAAAACCCTGTATCCGCGGAGAAGCGAACTCCTGAATGACTTCCTGATGCTTCGGCTGATGTCACGCGTGTTCATGAGCGTTAGTCACTGATGATCTGTTAGGAATCATCACGTAAACTAGACAAATGTGGGCTGACAGGAAAGATCCGATCTGATTGTGTTTACGGAGAGCATGTGAGTTTGATGTGTGTGCATGTTCTCTGAATGCGGCTCTTGTGGAGCGTCTGTGAGTAATGCGCTGCTCAGAGAGACTGACGGAGGGATGGAGGTGTTTCATTCCACTACAAAGTGCTGGTACCTCCATTCTCCCTCTGACAGGACAGATGATATATCCGCCGCACGCAGAGCTGTGAATGATATCAAGATCTGCCCACAGGAACTAGGAGATTTCAGAGTTTCCATCCGGCTGGGGTATTCCGTCATTGCTTATTTTGATATTCTCAAACTTTAGAAAGTTTTAAAAAGCCCTAGGGTCTTTGTACGTTCTGGTCATTTGATTTTCTACTTAAATATAAAAAAATGAAGAGAAATGAGAAATGGGTGTTTTTTCCTTTTTTTTTTTTTTTCCTTTTTTTTTTTTTTTTTACTAAATTTAAGGCTCCATGTTTCTTTTGGTCATTTGATTTTCTTTTTAGAAATGGGTATTAAAAAAAAAAGAAAAAAAAAGTGGCTATTTGATTTTCGTTTTAAAATGCTAAAATTTTATTCGAAATACAGGGCGTTTTTCTTTTTCATGGTGAAATAATTTTTTTATATTCCGAGATTGGATGTGGTCATTTACATGACAAGAAGCAGAAATTAGAAAATGGCTCCTTTTTTCTTTTTTTCCGTATTGTTCAGAAAAAAAAGAGATTTCGGCTCGATAAGCAAGTTGCTAGCATGTGCCTAGGTTTACTAATAAGTTGCTAACATGTTTCCAGCACAATTAGCAGGTTGCTAACATGTTTCTAGCATGATTAGCACATTTTTAACATGTTTCTAACATGTTTCTAGCTTGACTAACAAGTTGCTAGCATGTTTCTAGCATGATTAGCATGCTTCTAGCACAATTAGCACATTGATTTCATGTCATTAGCATGACTGACAAGTTACTAGCATGTTGCTAGCATGATTAACCTGTTACTAGCATGGTACTAACATATTTCTAGCTTGACTAACAAGTTGCTAGCATGTTTCTAGCATGATTAGCATGTTTCTAACACAATTACCACATTGATAACATGTCATTAGCATGACTGACAAGTTACTAGCATGTTGCTAGCATGATTAACCTGTTACTAGCATGTTGCTAACATGTTTCTAGCTTGACTAACAATTTGCTAGCATGTTTCTAGCATGATTAACATGCTTCTAGCACAATTAGCACATTGATTACATGTCATTAGCATGACTGGCAAGTTACTAGCATGTTGCTAGCATGATCAACCTGTTACTAACATGTTTCTAGCATGACTAACAAGTTGCTAGCATATTTCTAGCATGATTAGCATGTTTCTAGCACAATTAGCACATTGATTACATGTCATTAGCATGACTGGCAAGTTACTAGCATGTTGCTAGCATGATTAACCTGTTACTAGCATGTTGCTAACATGTTTCTAGCTTGACTAACAAGTTGCTAGCAGGTTTCTAGCATGATTAGCTTGTTTCTAGCACAATTAGCACATTGATTACATGTCATTAGCATGACTGACAAGTTACTAGCATGTTGCTAGCATGATTAACCTGTTACTAGCATGTTGCTAACATGTTTCTAGCTTGACTAACAAGTTGCTAGCAGGTTTCTAGCATGATTAGCATGTTTCTAGCACAATTAGCATATTGATTACATGTCATTAGCATGACTGGCAAGTTACTAGCATGTTGCTAGCATGATCAACCTGTTACTAGCATGGTCCTAACATGTTTCTAGCATGACTAACAAGTTGCTAGCATGTTTCTAGCATGATTAGCATGTTTCTAGCACAATTAGCACATTGATTACATGTCATTAGCATGACTGGCAAGTTACTAGCATGTTGCTAGCATGATCAACCTGTTACTAGCATGTTGCTAACATGTTTCTAGCTTGACTAACAAGTTGCTAGCATGTTTCTAACATGATTAGCATGTTTCTAGCACAATTAGCACATTGATTACATGTCATTAGCATTACTGACAAGTTACTAGCATGTTGCTAACATTATTAACCTGTTACTAGCATGTTGCTAGCATTATTAACCTGTTACTAGCATGTTGATAGCATTATTAACCTGTTACTAGCATGTTGCTAGCATTATTAACCTGTTACTAGCATGTTGCTAGCATTATTAACCTGTTACTAGCATGTTGCTAGCATTATTAACCTGTTACTAGCATGGTACTAACATGTTTCTAGCTTGACTAACAAGTTGCTAGCATGTTTCTAGCATGAATAGCAGGTTATTAGTAGTTAATAAGTTGAGTTTTACCATTTTGAAATCCATTCAGCAGTTCTCCTGTTCTAGCGATATCACTTTTAGACAAAGTCTATAGAATGACCAAGACATGTCACTCATGTAGTTTTGAATGGGGAAAAATGCAACGCTCATTATGACAGAAGCCCCGCCTTCTTAGTAAAAGAGCCAATCGTTGATTAGTAAAGTCAACGTGTCACTGCAGCTGCCGTTAGAAGTGCCGGTTGCTATAGAAACAATCGGCGCTCTGAGTCGTGCGCTCAGTACTGCGTATACGAACTGGCTCATCTAGCCGGAAAAATAAGCGTTTTTTAACGTTATTGAAGCACAAGGAACCATATTTATGAGGCAGTTCATGTTGGATCTCTTTGGAGAATTAAAATATGAGATTTAATCGTAAGCTTGGTGAACAGTTTTGTAGAATTTGATGTTTCCCCATTCAAACAGATAGGAGCTGCACTTGCCTGCCCGAGTAGCGTTTCAAAGATGGCCACCGAGTGACATGACTTGCCTAAAGGGACTTTGCTTTTAGCATAACTTAGCATAGATCATTGAATCCTATGAGACCAATATATATAAATAAATAACCAACGAGTTTCCATATTTGTCTTATTTAAAACTTGACTCTTCTGTAGGTGTACTAAGACCAGTGGAAAATGTACCGGCAGCACATGTGCAAATGCTAACGTTGCTGGGAACTAATTCCAGGCGCTGCGTGATATTACTGCTCCTGCTTTAGCCATATTACGGCAGCAAACTTCCTTGACTATTATGCCGGAATGGGAGTGTAGTTCCTAATCTTATCAGCCTAGAAAATTGCAGCATTGCATTTCCACTGGTCTTAGTACACGATATAACTACAGAAGAGTCAAGTTTTAAATAGGACAAATATGGAAACTCGTTGGTCATTTCTGAACGCGATGCTATTGGTCTAATAGGATTCAATAATCTATGCTAAGCTATGCTAAAAGTGATATCGCCAGAACAGGAGAACGGCTGAATGGATTTCAAAACGGTAAAAATCAACTTATTAACTCGGGGGGAGTTGGAGAATGAGCCTATTTCCAAAAAAAGTGGAGTGTTCCTTTAAGTCAATATAAAGCTGATGAACACAAAACAGTTAAAGAGGCTAGACTTTATGCATGTTTTGAAACACTTGAGCTCTTGTGTGTTTATATGTTGCTTTAGATTACGCTCCAGCTGAAGCAGGACAGAATAACAGAAGATGATTAGTTTGTTCTTGTGTCATTCAGAGGCGTAGCGTGTTTAACGCTGATCAAACTCTGTTGAGTCATGTGACCTGCAGCTCTAAACTAACACACTCCTCGATTAACTCTGTTTGCTGGTTTCTCCTTCTGTAAATTTATCATCGCCTGCCAAATTCATCATTGACTGTCCAGCTGTTTCTGCTTGAGAAAACTCCTGAATCGTGAATCACGACAGCACACACTCAATGGAGAGATTCAGACGACAGAGTTTGATTCTTTTCCCAAAATATCTTCTTTTTGGTTCCAGGGTTGATGTTTGTGTCCCTCTGAGTGAAGAAGAAATGCTGGATAAATGTCCTCATAGCAGGAGAAGACAAACACCAAATGTCTTATCAGAGAGAGACCCGCATGATGAGGACAGAGCAGCTGGATGTGGGAATACAAGGGTGAGAGATGACGTCTTGTCATGAGTAATGAGTCGAGAAGAGGTGACACACACACTTACAAACCCACCCGAAGGTGCTTCATCACGGGGATGAAGAGTAATGAGGGATTAAATGATTAATATCAAAAAGTTGAACATTTAAAATGTCTATATGAATACATTTAAACAAAGAAACAAATTTGAGTTTCAGT